>NC_059207.1:10112953-10162439 GCF_020615455.1 Coregonus clupeaformis | reverse complement strand
CCTCTATCCTCTCTGTCCTATGTCCTGGCTACTCTCTAACCTCTAACCTCTCTGTCCTGTTGTTCCTGGCTACCCTCTACTCCCCTCTAACCTCTCTGTCCTATGTGTTCCTGGCTACCCTCTACCCTCTAACCTCTCTGTCCTGTGTTCTGGCTACCTCCTACCCTCTATACCTCTCTGTCCTGTGTTCCTGGCTACCCTCTACCCTCTAACCTCTCTGTCCTGTGTTCCTGGCTACCCTCTACCCTCTAACCTCTCTGTCCTGTGTTCTGGCTACCCTCTAACCTCTCTGTCCTGTGTTTCCTGGCTACCCCTCTAACCTCCCTGTCCTGTGGTCTTGACTACCCTCTAACCTCTAACCTCTCTGTCCTGTGTCCTGGCTACCATCTACTCCTCTAACCTCTCTGTTCTGTGTTCCTAGCTCACCCTCTAACCTCTCTGTCCACTGTGTTCCTGGCTACCCTCTAACCTCTCGTCCTGTGTTTCCTCGAACTACCACTCTAACCTCTAACCTCTCTGTCCTGTGTTCCTGGCTACCCTCTAACCTCTCTGTCCTGTGTTCCTGGCTACCCTATAACCTCTTGTCCTTTGTCCACTGGCTACCCTCTAACCTCTAACCTCTCTGTCCTGTGTTCCTGGCTACCCTCTACCCATTTAACCTCTCTGTCCTGTGTTCTGGTTACCCTCTAACCTCTCTGTCCTGTGTTCCTGGCTACCCTCTAACCTCTAACCTCTCTGTCCTGTGTTCCTGGCTACCCTCTAACCTCTCTGTCCTGTGTTTCCTGGCTTCCCTCCTAACCTCTTGTCCTGTGTTCCTGGCTACCTCTAACCTCTAACCTCTCTGTGTCCTGTGTTCCTGGCTACCCTCTAACCTCTGTCCTATGTTCCTGGCTACCCTCTAACCTCTAACTCTGTCCTGTGGTCCTGACTCACCCTCAACCTCTAATCCTCTCTGTCCTGTGTCCTGGCTACCATCTACCCCTCTTTTAACCTCTGTGTCCTGTTTTGTTCCCTAGCTACCCTCTAACCTCTCTGTCCTTGTGTTCCTGGCTACCCTCTAATATTTTCCTTTTCCTCTAACACCTCTCTGTCCTGTGTTCCTGGCTACCCTCTAACCTCTTCTAACCTCTCTGTCCTGTGTTCCTGGCTACCCTCTAACCTCTCTGTCCTCTCTGTATTTGTTCCTGCCCTCTAACCTCACCTCTCTGTCCTTTGTTCCTGGCTGCCCTCTAACCTAACCTCTCTGTCCTGTGTTCCTGGCTACCCTCTACCATCTAACCTCTCTGTCCTGTGTTCCTGGTTTACCCTCTAACCTCTAACCTCTCTGTCCTATGTTCTGGCTACCCTCAACCTAACCTCTTGTCCTGTGTTCCTGGCTCCCTCTAACCTCTCTGTCCTGTGTTCCTGGCTACCCTCTAACCTCTCTGTCCTGTGTTCCTATCTCCCTCTAACCTCTCTGTCCTGTGTTCCTGGCAACCCTCTAACCTCTAACCTCTCTGTCCTGTGTTCCTGCCATCTACCCTCTAACCTCTCTGTCCTGTGTTTCCTGGCTACCCTCTAACCTCTCTGTCCTGTGTTCTGGCTACACCCTCTAACCTCTCTGTCCTGTGTTTGCATAGGACTGCCCACACACGAATCTCCTCTGGCTGTCCTGTTTTTTCACAACTGCTACCCTCTAACCTCTCTATCCTGTGGTCCTGGCTACCCTCTACTCAACCTCTCTGCCTTGTGTCCTCGCTACCCTCTAACCTCTACCTGTCCTGTGTTCCTAGCTACCCTCTCTAACCTCTCTGTCCTGTGTCCTTCCGACTGCTACCCTCTAACCTCTCTATCCTGTGTTCCTGGCTGCCCACCTCTAACCTCTCTGTCCACTGTGTTCCTGGCTGCCCTCTAACCTCTCTGTCCTGTGTTCTGGCTACCCTCTAACCTCTCTGTCCTGTGGTCCTGACTACCCTCTAACCTCCTCTGTCCTGTGTTCCTGGCTACCCTCCCTAACCTCTCTGTCCTGTGTTCCTGGCTACCCTCAACCTCTCTGTCCTGTGTTCCTGGCTACCCTCTAACCTCTCTGTCCTGTGTTTTCCCTGGCTACCCTCTAACCTCTAACCTCTCTGTCCTGTGTTCCTGACTACCCTCTTACCCTCTAACCTCTCTGTCCAGTGGTCCTGGCTACCCTCTAACCTCTAACCTCTCTGTCCTGTGTTCTCTGCCCTCTACCCTCTAACCTCTCTGTCCTGTGTTCCTGGCTACCCTCTAACCTCTAACCTCTCTGTCCTGTGTTCTTGGCTACCCTCTAACTTCTCTGTCCTGTGTTCCTGGCTACCCTCTAATCTCTCTGTCCTGTGTGTTCCTGGCTACCCTCTAACCTCTAACCTCTCTGTCCTGTGTTCCTGGCTACCCTCTAACCTCTCTGTCCTGTGTTTCCTGGCTACCCCTCTAACCTCTCTGTCCTAGTGTCCTGAGCAACCCTCTAACCTCTCTGTCCTGTGGTCCTGGCTACCCTCTTCCCTCTAACCTCTCTGTCCTGTGGTCCTGCTACCCTCTTCCCTCTAACCTCTCTGTCCGTACCTGGCTACCCTCTAACCTCTGTCCTGTGTTCCTGGCTACCCTTAACCTCTAACCTCTCTTCCTGTGTCCTGGCTACCATCTAACCTCTCTGTCCTGTGTTCCTGGCTACCCTCTAACCTCTCTGTCCTGTGTTCCTGCTACCTCTTCTAACCTCTCTGTCCTGTGTTCCTGGTTACCCTAACCTCTCTGTCCTGTGTTCCTGGCTACCCTCTAACCTCTCTGTCCTGTGTTCGGCTCCTCTAATCTCTCTGTCCTGTGTTCCTGCTACCATCTACCCTCTAACCTCTCTGTCCTGTGTTCCTGGCTGCCCTCTAACGCTCTCTGTCCTGTGGTCCTGGCTACCCTCTAACCTCTAACCTCTCTGTCCTGTGTTCCTGGCTACCTCTAACCTCTCTGTCCTGTGTTCCTGGCTACCCTCTAACCTCTCTGTCCTGTGTTCCTGGCTACCCTCTACCCTCTAACCTCTCTGTGTCCTGTGTTCCTGGCTACCCTCTAACCTCTAACCTCTCTGTCCTGTGTTCCTGGCTACCCTCTAACCTCTCTGTCCTGTGTTCCTGGCTACCCTCTAACCTCTCTGTCCTGTGTTCCTGGCCTACCCTCTAACTCTGTCCTGTGTTCCTGGCTACCCTCTACCCTCTAACCTCTTGTCCTGTGTTCCTGGCTACCCTCTAACCTCTAACCTATCTGTCCTATGTTCTTGGCTTCCCTCTAACCTCTAACCTCTCTGTCCTAGTGGTTTTGGCTACCCTCTAACCTCCTCTGTCCTGTGTCCCTAGCTACCTCTAACCTCTCTGTCCTGTGTTCCTGGCTACCATCTACCCTCTAACCTCTCTGTCCTGTGTTCCTGGCTACCCTCTAACCTCTCTGTCCTGTGTTCTGGCTACCCTCTACCCTCTAACCTCTCTGTCCTGTGTTCCTTGCTCCCTCTACCCTCTAACCTCTCTGTCCTGTGTTCCTGGCTACCCTCTAACCTCTAACCTCTCTGTCCTGTGTTCCATACTACCCTCTAACCTCTCTTGTCCTGTGTTCCTGGCTACCTCTAACCTCTCTCCTGTCCTGTGGGTCTGGCTACCCTCTACCCTCTAACCTCTCTCTGTCCTGTGTGCCTGGCTACCCTCTAACCTCTCTGTCCTGTGTTCCTGGCTACCCTCTAACCTCTCTGTCCTGTGTTTCCTGGCCACCTCTAACCTCTGTCCTGTGTTCCTGGCTACCCTCTAACCTCTAACCTCTCTGTCCTGTGTTCCTGGCTACCCTCTACCCTCTAACCTCTCTGTCCTGTGTTTCCTGGCTACCCTCTATACCTCTCTCTGTCCTGTGTTCCTGGCTACCCTCTAACCTCTCTGTCCTGTGTTCCTGGCTACCCTCTAACCTCCCTGTCCTGTGGTCTTGACTACCCTCTAACCTCTAACCTCTCTGTCCTGTGTCCTGGCTACCATCTACCCTCTAACCTCTCTGTCCTGTGTTTCCTAGCTACCCTCTAACCTCTCTGTCCTGTGTTCCTGCTACCCTCTAACCTCTCTGTCCTATGTTTCCTGGCTACCCTCTAACCTCTAACCTCTCTGTCCTGTGTTCCTGGCTACCCTCTAACCTCTCTGTCCTGTGTTCCTGGCTACCCTATAACCTCTCTGTCCTTTGTCCTGGCTACCCTCTAACCTCTAACCTCTCTGTCCTGTGTTCCTGGCTACCCTCTACCATCTAACCTCTCTGTCCTGTGTTCCTGGTTACCCTCTAACCTCTCTGTCCTGTGTTTCCTGCTACCCTTAACCCTCTAACCTCTCTGTCCTGTGTTCCTGGCTACCCTCTAACCTCTCTGTCCTGTGTTTCTGGCTACCCTCTAACCTCTCTGTCCTGTGTTTCCTGGCTACCCTCTAACCTCTTGTCCTGTGTTCTGGCTACCTCTAACTCTCTGTCCTGTGTTCCTGGCTACCCTCTAACCTCTCTGTCCTGTGGTCTTGACTACCCTCTAACCTCTAACCTCTCTGTCCTGTGTCCTGGCTACCATCTACCCTCTAACCTCTCTGTCCTGTGTTCCTAGCTACCCTCTAACCTCTCTGTCCTGTGTTCCTGGCTACCCTCTAACCTCTCTGTCCTGTGTTCCTGTCTACCCTCTAACCTCTAACCTCTGTCCTGTGTTCCTGGCTACCCTCTAACCTCTCTGTCCTGTGTTCCTGGCTACCCTCTAACCTCTCTGTCCTTTTTCCTGGCTACCCTCTAACCTCTAACTCTCTGTCCTGTGTTCCTGGCTACCCTCTACCATCTAACCTCTCTGTCCTGTGTTCCTGGTTACCCTCTAACCTCTAACCTCTCTGTCCTGTGTTCCTGGCTACCCTCTAACCTCTAACCTCTCTGTCCTGTGTTCCTGGCTACCCTCTAACCTCTCTGTCCTGTGTTCCTGGCTACCCTCTAACCTCTCTGTCCTGTGTCCTACCCTCTCTCTACCCTCTCTGTCCTGTGTTCTGGCCTACCTCTAACCTCTAACCTCTCTGTCCTTGTTTCTGCTACCCTCTAACCTCTCTGTCCTATGTTCCTGGCTACCCTCTAACCTCTCTGTCCTGTGTTCCTGGCTAACCTCTAACCTCTCTGTCCTGTGTTGCTGCAGTGAACCTGGCCACAACAGACATCTTGTTCCTGGTGTGTTGTGTCCCCTTCACAGCTACCCTCTACCCTCTAACCTCTCATCCTGTGGTCCTGGCTACCCTCTACCCTCTAACCTCTCTGCCTTGTGTTCCTCGCTACCTTCTAACCTCTCTGTCCTGTGTTTCCTGGCTACCCTCTAACCTCTCTGTCCTGTGACCATCCCTCTAACCTCTCTGTCCTGTGTTCCTGGCTACCCTCTAACCTCTCTGTCCTGTGTTCCTGGCTACCCTCAACCTCTAACCTCTCTGTCCTGTGTTCCTGGCTACCCTCTAACCTCTCTGTCCTGTGACCTGGCACCCTCTAACCTCGTCCTTTTCCTGCACCCTCTAACCTCTCTGTCCTGTGTTCCTGGCTACCCTCTAACCTCTCTGTCCTGTGTTTCTGGCTACCCTCTAACCTCTCTGTCCTGTGTTCCTGGCTACCCTCTAACCTCTAACCTCTCTGTCCTGTGTTCCTGTCTACCCTCTACCCTCTAACCTCTCTGTCCAGTGGTCCTGGCTACCCTCTAACCTCTAACCTCTCTGTCCTGTGTTTCCTGGCTACCCTCTACCCTCTAACCTCTTGTCCTGTGTTTCCTGGCTACCCTCTAACTCTAACCTCTCTGTCCTGTGTTCTTGGCTACCCTCTAACCTCTCTGTCCTGTGTTCCTGGCTACCCTCTAACCTCTCTGTCCTGTGTGTTCTGGCTACCCTCTAACTCTAACCTCTCTGTCCTGTGTTCCTGGCTACCCTCTAACCTCTCTGTCCTGTGTTCCTGGCCACCCTCTAACCTCTCTATCCTGTGTTCCTGGCTACCCTCTAACCTCTCTGTCCTGTGTTCCTGGCTACCCTCTTCCTCTAACCTCTCTGTCCTGTGGTCCTGGCTACCCTCTTCCCTCTAACCTCTCTGTCCTGTACCTGGCTACCCTCTAACCTCTCTGTCCTGTGTTCCTGGCTACCCTTTAACCTCTAACCTCTCTCTCCTGTGTCCTGGCTACCATCTAACCTCTCTGTCCTGTGTTCCTGGCTACCCTCTTCAACCTCTCTGTCCTGTGTTCCTGGCTACCCTCTAACCTCTCTGTCCTGTGTTCCTGGTTACCCTCTAACCTCCTCTGTTCCTGTGTTCCTGGCTACCCTCTCTAACCTCTCTGTCCTGTGTTCCTGGCTACCCTCTAATCTCTCTGTCCTGTGTTCCTGGCTACATCTACCCTCCTAACCTCTCTGTCCTGTGTTCCTGGCTACCCTCTAACCTCTGTCCTGTGGTCCTGGCTACCCTCTAACCTCTAACCTCTCTGTCCTGTGTTCCTGGCTACCCCTCTAACCTCTCTGTCCTGTGTTCCTGACTACCCTCTAACCTCTCTGTCCTGTGTTCCTGGCTACCCTCTACCCTCTAACCTCTCTGTCCTGTGTTCCTACTCACCCTCTAACCTCTAACCTCTCTGTCCTGTGTTTCCTGGCTACCCTCTAACCTCTCTGTCCTGTGTTTCTGGCTACCCTCTAACCTCTCTGTCCTGTGTTCCTGGCTACCCTCTAACCTGTCCTGTGTTCTCGGCTACCCTCTACCCTCTAACCTCTCTGTCCTGTGTTCCTGGCTACCTTCTAACCTCTAACCTATCTGTCCTGTGTTCCTGGCTACCCTCAACCTCTAACCTCTCTGTCCTGTGTTCCTGGCTACCCTCTAACCTCTCTGTCCTGTGTCCTGGCTACCCTCTAACCTCTCTGTCCTGTGTTCCTTACCATCTACCCTCTAACCTCTCTGTCCTGTGTTTCCTGGCTGCCCTCTAACCTCTCTGTCCTGTGTTCTTGCTACCCTCTACCCTCTAACCTCTCTGTCCTAGTGTTCCTGCTACCCTCCTACCCTCTAACCTCTCTGTCCTGTGATTCTGGCTACCCTCTAACCTCTAACCTCTCTGTCCTGTGTTCTGGCTACCCTCTAACCTCTCTGTCCTGTGTTCCTGGCTACCCTCTAACCTCTCTGTCCTGTGGGTCTGGCTACCCTCTACCCTCTAACCTCTCTGTCCTGTGTTCCTGGCTACCCTCTAACCTCTCTGTCCTGTGTTCCTGGCTACCCTCTACCTCTCTGTCCTGTGTTCCTGGCCACCCTCTAACCTCTCTGTCCTGTGTTTCCTGGCTACCCTCTAACCTCTAACCTCTCTGTCCTGTGTTTCCTGGCTACCTCTAACCTCTAACCTCTCTGTCCTGTGTTTCTGGCTACCCTCTAACCTCTCTGTCCTTGTTTCCTGGCTGCCCTCTAACCTCTCTGTCCTGTGTTCCTGGCTACCATCTACCCTCTAACTTCTCTGTCCTGTTTTCCCATCTACCCTCTAACCTCTCTGTCCTGTGTTCCGGCTACCCTCTACCCTCTAACCTCTCTGTCCTATGTTCCTGGCTACCCTCTACCCTCTAACCTCTCTGTCCTGTGTTTCCTGGCTACCCTCTAACCTCTAACCCTCTCTGTCCTGTGTTCCTGGCTACCCTCCTAACCTCTCTGTCCTGTGTTCTGGCTTTACCCTCTAACCTCTCTGTCCTGTGTCTGGCTGCCCTCTACCCTCTAACCTCTCTGTCCTGTGTGCCTGGCTACCCTCTAACCTCTCTGTCCTGTGTTCCTGGCTACCCTCTAACCTCTCTGTCCTCTGTGTTCCTGGCTACCCTCTAACCTCTCTGTCCTGTGTTCCTGGCTACCCTCTAACCTCTAACCTCTCTGTCCTGTGTTCCTGGCTACCCTCTAGCCTCTAACCTCTCTGTCCTGTGTTCCTGGCTACCCTCTAACCTCTCTGTCCTGTGTTCCTGGCTACCCTCTAACCTCTCTGTCCTGTGTTTCCCTGGCCACCCTCTAACCTCTCTGTCCTGTGTTCCTGGCTACCCTCTAACTTCTATGTCCTGTGTTCCTGGCTACCCTCTAACCTCTCTGTCCTGTGTTCCTGGCTACCCTCTACCCTCTAACCTCTCTGTCCTGTGTTCCTGGCTACCCTCTACCCTCTAACCTCTCTGTCCTGTGTTCCTCTACCCTCCTAACCTCTAACCTCTCTGTCCTGTGTTCCTGGCTACCCTCTAACCTCTCTGTCCTGTGTTTCCTTGCTACCCTCTAACCTCTCTGTCCTGTGTTCCTGGCTACCCTCTAACCTCTCTGTCCTGTGTTCCTGGCTACCCTCTAAACTCTCTGTCCTGTGTTCCTGGCTACCCTCTAACCTCTAACCTCTCTGTCCTGTGTTCCTGGCTACCCTCTACCCTCTAACCTCTCTGTCCTGTGTTCCTGCTACCCTCTAACCTCTAACCTCTCTGTCCTGTGTTCCTGGCTACCCTCTAACCTCTAACCTCTCTTGTCCTGTGTTCCTGGCTACCCTCTAACCTCTCTGTCCTGTGTTCCTGGCTACCCTCCTAACCTCTCTGTCCTGTGTTCCTGGCTACCATCTACCCTCTAACTCTCTGTCCTGTGTTCCTGGCTACCCTCTAACCTCTCTGTCCTGTGTTCCTGGCTACCCTCTACCCTCTAACCTCTCTGTCCTGTGTTCCTGGCTACCCTCTACCCTCTAACCTCTCTGTCCTGTGTTCCTGGCTCACCCTCTACCCTCTAACCTCTCTGTCCTGTGTTCCTGGCTACACCTCTAACCTCTCTGTCCTGTGTTCCTGGCTACCCTCTAACCTCTCTGTCCTGTGTTCCTGGCTACCCTCTAACCTCTCTGTCCTGTGTTCCTGGCTACCCTCTAAACTCTCTGTCCTGTGTTCCTGGCTACCCTCTACCCTCTAACCTCTCTGTCCTGTGTTCCTGGCTCACCCTCTACCTCCCTCTAACCTCTCTGTCCTGTTTTCCTGGCTACCCTCTAACCTCTCTGTCCTGTGTTCCTGGCTACCCTCTAACCTCTCTGTCCTGTGTTCCTAGCTACCCTCCTAACCTCTAACCTCTCTGTCCTGTGTTCCTGGCTACCCTCTACCCTCTAACCTCTCTGTCCTGTGTTCCTGGCTACCCTCTAACCTCTAACCTCTCTGTCCTGTGTTCCTGGCTACCCTCTAACCTCTCTGTCCTGTGTTCCTGGCTACCCTTAACCTCTCTGTCCTGTGTTCCTGGCTACCCTCTAACCTCTAACCTCTCTGTCCTGTGTTCCTGGCTGTCCCTCTAACCTCTCTGTCCTGTGTTCCTCTACCCTCTAACCTCTCTGTCCTGTGGTCCTGCTACCCTCTTCCTCTAATCAAATCAAATCAAATCAAATTTTATTGGTCACATGCCGAATACAACGGTGCAGAGCATTACAGTGAAATGTTACTTATAGCCCTTAACCAACAGTGCATTTATTTTAAACAAAAAAAGTAAGAATAAAACAACAACAAAAAGTGTTGAGAAAAAGAGCAGAAGTAAAAATAAAGTGACAGTGGGAGGCTATATATCAATAGGAATAAAGTGACAGTAGGGAGGCTATATATACAGGTACCTTACATAGTCAATGTGGGGGCACCAGGCTAGTTGAGGTAGTTGAGGTTTGTACATGTGGGTAGAGTTAGAGTGACTGCATAAATACCTAACAGAGTGTAGCGTAAAGTATGGGGTGGGGGGCAGTGCAAATAGTCCGGGTAGCCATGATTAGCTGTTCAGGAGTCTTATGGCTTGGGGGTAGAAGCTGTTGAGAAGTCTTTTGGACCTAGACTTGGCACTCCGGTACACTTGCCGTGCGGTAGCAGAGAGAACAGTCTATGACTAGGGGTGACTGGTCTTTGACAATTTTGAGGGCCTTCCTCTGACACCGCCTGGTATAGAGGTCCTGGATGGCAGGAGCTTTGCCCCTGTGATGTACTGGGCGTACGCACTACCCTCTGTAGTGCCTTGCGGTCAGAGGCCAAGCAGTTGCCATACCAGGCGGTGATGCAACCAGTCAGGATGCTCTCGATGGTGCAGCTGTAGAATTTTTTGAGGATCTGAGGACCCATGCCAAATCTTTTTAGTCTCCTGAGGGGAATAGGCTTTGTCGTGCCCTCTTCCACGACTGTCTTGTTGTGTTTGGACCATGATAGTTCGTTGGTGATGTGGACACCAAGGAACTTGAAGCTCTCAACCTGTTCCACTACAGCCCCGTTCGATGAGAATGGGGGCGTGCTCAGTCCTCTTTTTTTTCCTGTAGTCCACAATCATCTCCTTTGTCTTGGTCCGTTGAGGAGAGGTTGTTGTCCTGGCCACGGCCAGATCTCTGACCTCCTCCCCTATAGGCTGTCTCATCGTTATCGGTGATCAGGCCTACCACTGTTGTGTCGTGCAAACTTAATGATGGTGTTGGAGTCGGTGCCTGGCCATGCAGTCATGGGTGAACAGAGAGTCAGGAGGGGACTGAGCACGCACCCCTGAGGGGCCCCGTGTTGAGGATCAGTGTGGCAGATGTTTGTTACCTACCCTTACCACCTGGGGCGCCCGTCAGGAAGTCCAGGATCCAGTTGCAGAGGGAGGTGTTTAGTCCCAGGATCCTTGGCTTAGTGATGAGCTTTGAGGGCACTATGGTGTTGAATGCTGAGCTGTAGTCAATGAATAGCATTCTCACGTAGGTGTTCCTCTTGTCCAGGTGGGAAAGGGCAGTGTGGAGTCCGATAGAGATTGCATCATCTGTGGATCTGTTGGGCGGTATCAAATTGGAGTGGGTCTAGGGTTTCTGGGATTATGCTGTTGATGTGAGCCATGACCAGTCTTTCAAAGCACTTCATGGCTACAGACGTCAGTGCCACGGGTCGGTAGTCATTTGGCAGGTTATCTTAGAGTTCTTGGGCACGGGGACTATGGTGGTCTGCTTGAAACATGTTGGTATTGCAGACTCAGTCAGGGGACATGTTGAAAATGTCAGTGAAGACACTTGCCAGTTGGTCAGCACATGCTCGGAGTACCGTCCTGGTAATCCGTCTGGCCCTGCGGCCTTGTGAATGTTGACCTGCTTAAAGTCTTACTCACGTCGCTACGGAGCGTGATCACATAGTCGTCCGGAACAGCTGGTGCTCTCATGCATGCTTCAGTGTTGCTTGCCTCGAAGCGAGCATAGAAGTGGTTTAGCTCGTCTGGTAGGCTTGTTTCACTAGGCAGCTCGCTGCTGTGCTTCCCTTTGTAGTCTGTAATAGTTTTCCAGCCCCCTGCCACATCCGACGAGCTCAGAGCCAGTGTAGTATGATTCAATCTTAGACCTGTATTGACTCTTTGCCTGTTTGATGGTTCGTCGGAGGTCATAGCGGGATTTCTTATAAGCGTCCGGGTTAGAGTCCCGTTCCTTGAAAGCGGCAGCTCTACCCTTTGCTCGTGCGGATGTTTCCTGTAATCCATGGCTTCTGGTTGGGGTATGTACGTTTACGTCACTGTGGGGACGACATCATCGATGCACTTATTGATGAAGCCAGTCGCGACTGATGTGGTGTACTCCTCAATGCTGTCTGAAGAATCCCGGAACATGTTCCAGTCTGTGCTAGCAAAACAGTCCTGTAGCTTAGCATCTGCGTCATCTGACCACTTTTTTATTAGCCGAATCACTGGTGCTTCCTGCTTCAGTTTTTGCTTATAAGCAGGAATCAGGAGATAGAGTTATGGTCGATTTGCCAAATGGAGGGCGAGGAGAGCTTTGTATGCGTCTCTGTGTGTGGAGTAAAGGTGGTCTAGAGTTTTTCCCCTCTGGTTGCACATTTAACATACTGGTAGAAATTAGGTAGAACGGATTTAAGTTTCCCTGCATTAAAGTCCCCTGCTACTAGGAGCGCTGCATCTGGATGAGCGTTTTCCTGTTGATTAATGGCCTTGTACAACTCATTCAGTGCAATCTTAATGCCAGCATTGGTTTGTGGTGGTAAATAGACAGCTATGAAAATATAGATGAAAACTCTCTTGGTAAATAGTGTGGTCTGCAGCTTATCATAAGATACTCTACCTCAGGCGAGCAAAACCTTGAGACTTCCTTAGTATTTGATTTGGTGCACCAGCTGTTGTTTACAAATATACAGAGACCGCCACCCCTCGTCTTACCCGAGTCTGCCGTTCTGTCCTGCCGATGTAGCGTATAGCCTGCTAGCTGAATGTTATCATTGTCGTCGTTCAGCCACGACTCAGTGAAACATAAGATATTACAGTTTTTAATGTCCCGTTGGTAGGATAACCGTAATCTTAAATCGTCCATTTTATTCTCCAAAGCTTGAACGTTGGCTAATAGGATTGATGGGAGAGGCAGTTACTCGTTCGCCGTCGGATCCTTAGCAAGGCACCCCGACCTACGTCCACGATATCTCCGTCTCTTCCTCACGCTGAATGACGGGGATCTCGGCCTTGTCGTGGAGTCTGTAGAATATCCTTCGCAACGCCTCGTTGAAGAAAAAGTGTTCGTCCAACGCGAGGTGAGTAATCGCTGTCCTGATATCCAGAAGCTCTCTTTGGTTATAAGAGACGATGGCAGAAACATTATGTACAAAATAAATTACAAATAACGCGGAAAAACACACATAATAGTACAATTGGTTAGAGGGCTGTAAAGCGGCAGCCATCTTCTTCCGGGCGCTGTTCCTCTAACCTCTCTGTCCTGTGTTCCTGGCTACCCTCTACCCTCTAACCTCTCTGTCCTGTGTTCCTGGCTACCCTCTAACCTCTAACCTCTCTGTCCTGTGTTCCTGGCTACCCTCTAACCTCTAACCTCTCTGTCCTGTGTCCTGGCTACCATCTAACCTCTCTGTCCTGTGTTCCTGGCTACCCTCTAACCTCTCTGTCCTGTGTTCCTGGCTACCCTCTAACCTCTCTGTCCTGTGTTCCTGGTTACCCTCTAACCTCTAACCTCTCTGTCCTGTGTTCCTGGCCACCCTCTAACCTCTAACCTCTCTGTCCTGTGTTCCTGGCTACCCTCTACCTCACCTCTCTGTCCTGTGTCCTGGCTCCATCTACCCTCTAACCTCTCTGTCCTGTGTTCCTGGCTACCCTCTAACCTCTCTGTCCTGTGTTCCTGGCTACCCTCTAACCTCTCTGTCCTGTGTTCCTGGCCACCCCTCTAACCTCTCTGTCCTGTGTTCCTGGCTACCCTCTAACCTCTCTGTCCTGTGTTCCTGGCTACCCTCTACCCTCTAACCTCTCTGTCCTGTGTTCCTAGCTACCCTCTAACCTCTCTGTCCTGTGTTCCTAGCTACCCTCTACCCTCTAACCTCTCTGTCCTGTGTTCCTGGCTACCCTCTACCCTCTAACCTCTCTGTCCTGTGTTCCTGGCTACCCTCAACCTCTAACCTCTCTGTCCTGTGTTCCTGGCTACCCTCTAACCTCTCTGTCCTGTGTTCCTTGCTACCCTCTCAACCTCTCTGTCCTTTGTTCCTGGCTCACCCTCTAACCTCTAACCTCTCTGTCCTGTGTTCCTGGCTACCCTCTAACCTCTCTGTCCTGTGTTCCTGGCTACCCTCTAACCTCTCTGTCCTGTGTTCCTGGCTACCCTCTACCCTCTAACCTCTCTGTCCTGTGTTCCTGGCTACCCTCTAACCTCTAACCTCTCTGTCCTGTGACCTGGCTACCCTCTAACCTCTCTGTCCTGTGTTCCTGGCTACCCTCTAACCTCTCTGTCCTGTGTCCCTGGCTACCCTCTAACCTCTAACCTCTCTGTCCTGTGTTCCTGGCTACCCTCTACCATCTAACCTCTCTGTCCTTTGTTCCTGGCTACCCTCTAACCTCTCTGTCCTGTGTTCCTGGCTACCCTCTAACCTCTCTGTCCTGTGTTCCTGGCTACCCTCTAACCTCTCTTTCCTGTGTTCCTGGCTACCCTCTAACCTCTCTGTCCTGTGACCTGGTTACCCTCTAACCTCTCTTTCCTGTGTTCCTGGCCACCCTCTAACCTCTAACCTCTCTGTCCTGTGTTCCTGGCTACCCTCTAACCTCTCTTTCCTGTGTTCCTGGCCACCCTCTAACCTCTAACCTCTCTTTCCTGTGTGCCTGGCTACCCTCTAACCTCTCTTTCCTGTGTTCCTGGCCACCCTCTAACCTCTAACCTCTCTGCCCTGTGTTCCTGGCTACCCTCTAACCTCTAACCTCTCTGTCCTGTGTGCCTGGCTACCCTCTAACCTCTAACCTCTCTGTCCTTTGTCCTGGCTACCCTCTAACCTACAACCTCTATGTCCTGTGTTCCTGGCTACCCTCTACCCTCTAACATCTCTGTCCTGTGTTCCTGGCTACCCTCTAACCTCTCTGTCCTGTGTCCTGGCTACCCTCTAACCTCTGCCCTGTGTTCCTGGCTACCCTCTAACCTCTAACCTCTCTGTCCTGTGTTCCTGGCTACCCTCTACCCTCTAACCTCTCTGTCCTGTGTTCCTGGCTACCCTCTAACCTCTCTGTCCTGTGTTCCTGGCTACCCTCTAACCTCCCTGTCCTGTGGTCTTGACTACCCTCTAACCTCTAACCTCTCTGTCCTGTGTCCTGGCTACCATCTACCCTCTAACCTCTCTGTTCTGTGGTCCTAGCTACCCTCTAACCTCTCTGTCCTGTGTTCCTGGCTACCCTCTACCCTCTAACCTCTCTGTCCTGTGTTCCTGGCTACCCTCTAACCTCTAACCTCTCTGTCCTGTGTTCCTGGCTACCCTCTAACCTCTCTGTCCTGTGTTCCTGGCTACCCTCTAACCTCTCTGTCCTTTGTCCTGGCTACCCTCTAACCTCTAACCTCTCTGTCCTGTGTTCCTGGCTACCCTCTACCATCTAACCTCTCTGTCCTGTGTTCCTGGTTACCCTCTAACCTCTCTGTCCTGTGTTCCTGGCTACCCTCTAACCTCTAACCTCTATGTCCTGTGTTCCTGGCTACCCTCTACCATCTAACCTCTCTGTCCTGTGTTCCTGGCTACCCTCTAACCTCTCTGTCCTGTGTTTCCTGGCTACCATCCTCTAACCTCTCTGTCCTGTGTTCCTGGCTACCCTCTAACCTCTCTGTCCTGTGTTCCTGGCTACCCTTCTAACCTCTCTGTCCTGTGTTCCTGACCCCTTACCCTCTAACCTCTCTGTCCTGTGTTTCTGGCTACCCTCTAACCTCTCTGTCCTGTGTTCCTGGCTACCCTCTAACCTCTCTGTCCTGTGTCCTGGCTGCCCTCTAACCTCTAACCTCTCTGTCCTGTGTTCCTGGCTACCCTCTAACCTCTCTGTCCTGTGTTCCTGGCTGCCCTCTAACCTCTCGTCCTGTGTTCCTGGCTGCCCTCTAACCTCTCTGTCCTGTGTTCCTGGCTACCCTCTAACCTCTCTGTCCCTGTGTTCCTGGCTACCCTCTAACCTCTCTGTCCTGTGTTTCCTGGCTCACCCTCTAACCTCTCTGTCCTGTGTCCTGGCTACCCTCTAACCTCTCTGTCCTGTGTTTCTGGCTACCCTCTAACCTCTCTGTCCTTTGTCCTGGCTACCCTCTAACCTCTAACCTCTCTGTCCTGTGTTTCCCGGCTACCCTCTAACCTCTAACCTCTCTGTCCTGTGTTCCTGGTTACCCTCTAACCTCTCTGTCCTGTGTTCCTGGCTACCCTCTAACCTCTAACCTCTATGTCCTGTGTTCCTGGCTACCCTCTACCATCTAACCTCTCTGTCCTGTGTTCCTGGCTACCCTCTAACCTCTCTGTCCTGTGTTCCTGGCTACCCTCTAACCTCTCTGTCCTGTGTTCCTGGCTACCCTCTAACCTCTCTGTCCTGTGTTCCTGGCTACCCTCTAACCTCTCTGTCCTGTGTTCCTGGCTACCCTCTAACCTCTCTGTCCTGTGGTCTTGACTACCCTCTAACCTCTCTGTCCTGTGTCCTGGCTACCCTCTAACCTCTCTGTCCTGTGATCCTGGCTACCCTCTAACCTCTCTGTCCTGTGTCCTGGCTGCCCTCTAACCTCTAACCTCTCTGTCCTGTGTTCCTGGCTACCCCCTACCCTCTAACCTCTCTGTCCTGTGTCCTGGCTACCCTCTAACCTCTCTGTCCTGTGTTCCTGGCTACCCTCTAACCTCTAACCTCTCTGTCCTGTGTTCCTGGCTACCCTCTAACCTCTCTGTCCTGTGTTCCTGGCTGCCCTCTAACCTCTCTGTCCTGTGTTCCTGGCTACCCTCTAACCTCTCTGTCCTGTGTTCCTGGCTACCCTCTAACCTCTCTGTCCTGTGTTCCTGGCTACCCTCTAACCTCTCTGTCCTGTGTCCTGGCTACCCTCTAACCTCTCTGTCCTGTGTTCCTGGCTACCCTCTAACCTCTCTGTCCTGTGTTCCTGGCTACCCTCTACCCTCTAACCTCTCTGTCCTGTGTTCCTGGCTACCCTCTAACCTCTCTGTCCTGTGTTCCTGGTTACCCTCTACCCTCTAACCTCTCTGTCCTGTGTCCTGGCTACCCTCTAACCTCTAACCTCTCTGTCCTGTGTTCCTGGCTACCCTCTAACCTCTCTGTCCTGTGTGCCTGGCTACCCCCTAACCTCTCTGTCCTGTGTTCCTGGCTACCCCTCTAACCTCTCTGTCCTGTGTTCCTGGCTACCCTCTACCCTCTAACCTCTCTGTCCTGTGTTCCTGGCTACCCTCTAACCTCTTCCTGTCCTGTGTTCCTGGCTACCCTCTAACTCGTCCTGTGTTCCTGGCTACCCTCTAACCTCTCTGTCCTGTGTTCCTGGCTACCCTCTAACCTCTCTGTCCTGTGTTCCCTGGCTACCTCTAACCTCTCTGTCCTGTGTTCCTGGCTACCCTCTAACCTCTAACCTCTCTGTCCTGTGTTCCTGGCTACCCTCTAACCTCTAACCTCTCTGTCCTGTGTTCCTGGCTACCATCTACCCTCTAACCTCTCTGTCCTGTGTTCCTGGCTACCCTCTAACCTCTCTGTCCTGTGTTCCTGGCTACCCTCCAACCTCTCTGTCCTGTGGTCCTGGCTACCCTCTAACCTCTAACCTCTCTGTCCTGTGTTCCTGGCTACCCTCTAACCTCTCTGTCCTGTGTTCCTGGCTACCCTCTAACCTCTCTGTCCTGTGTTCCTGGCTACCCTCTAACCTCTCTGTCCTGTGTTCCTGGCCACCCTCTAACCTCTAACCTCTATGTCCTGTGTTCCTGGCTACCCTCTAACCTCTAACCTCTCTGTCCTGTGTTCCTGGTTACCCCTCTACCTCTCTGTCCTTTGTTCCTGGCTACCCTCTAACCTCTCTGTCCTGTGTTCCTGGCTACCCTCTAACCTATAACCTCTCTGCCCTGTGTTCCTGGTACCCTCTAACCTCTCTGTCCTGTGTTCCTGGCTACCCTCAACCTCTAACCTCTCTGTCCTGTGTTCCTGGTCTACCCTCTAACCTCTCTGTCCTGTGTTCCTGGCTACCCTCAACCTCTAACCTCTCTGTCCTGTGTTCCTGGCTACCCTCTAACCTCTAACCTCTCTGTCCTGTGTTCCTGTTACCCTCTAACCTCTCTGTCCTGTGTTCCTGGCTACCCTCTAACCTCTAACCTCTCTGTCCTGTGTCCTGGCTACCCTCTAACCTCTCTGTCCTGTGTCCTGGCTACCCTCTAACCTCTCTGTCCTGTGTCCTGGCTACCCTCTAACCTCTCTGTCCTGTGATCCTGGCTACCCTCTAACCTCTCTGTCCTGTGTCCTGGCTGCCCTCTAACCTCTAACCTCTCTGTCCTGTGTTCCTGGCTACCCCTCACCCTCTAACCTCTCTGTCCTGTGTCCTGGCTACCCTCTAACCTCTCTGTCCTGTGTCCTGGCTACCCTCTACCCTCTAACCTCTCTGTCCTGTGTTCCTGGCTGCCCTCTAACCTCTCTGTCCTGTGTCCTGGCTACCCTCTCAACCTCTCTGTCCTGTGTTCCTGGCTACCCTCTAACCTCTCTTGTCCTGTGTTCCTGGCTACCCTCTAACCTCTAACCTCTCTGTCCTGTGTTCCTGGCTACCCTCTAACCTCTCTGTCCTGTGTTCCTGGCTACCCTCTAACCTCTCTGTCCTGTGTTCCTGGCTGCCCTCTAACCTCTCTGTCCTGTTTTGGCTACCCTCTACCATCTAACCTCTCTGTCCTGTGTTCCTGGCTACCCTCTAACCTCTCTGTCCTGTGTCCCTGGCTACCCTCTAACCTCTCTGTCCTGTGTTCTCTACCCTCTCCTCTAATCTCTGTCCTGTGTTCCTGCTACCCTCTAACCTCTCTGTCCTGTGTTCCTGGCTACCCTCTATACCTCTCTGTCCTGTGTTCCTGGCTACCCTCTAACCTCTAACCTCTCTGTTCTGTGTTCCTGGCTACCCTCTAACCTCTAACCTCTCTGTCCTGTGTACCTGGCTACCCTCTACCCTCTAACCTCTCTGTCCTGTGTTCCTGGCTACCCTCTAACCTCTCTGTCCTGTGTTCCTCGCTACCCTCTAACCTCTCTGTCCTGTGTTCCTGGCTACCCTCTAACCTCTCTGTCCTGTGTTCCTGGCTACCCTCTAACCTCTCTTGTCCTGTGTTCCTGGCTACCCTCTAACCTCTCTGTCCTGTGTTCCTGGCTACCTCATCTAACCTCTCTGTCCTGTGTTCCTGGCTACCCTCTAACCCTCTAACCTCTCTGTCCTGTGTTCCTGGCTACCCTCTAACCTCTCTGTCCTGTGTTCCTGGCCTACCCTCTAACCTCTCTGTCCTGTGTTCCTGGCTACCATCTAACCCTCTAACCTCTCTGTCCTGTGTTCCTCCTACCCTCTAACCTCTCTCTGTCCTGTGTTCCTGGCTACCCTCTAACCTCTCTGTCCTGTGTTCCTGGCTACCCTCTAACCTCTCTGTCCTGTGTCCTGGCTACCCTCTAACCTCTCTGTCCTGTGGTCCTGGCTACCCTCTAACCCTCTAACCTCTCTGTCCTGTGTTTCCTGGCTACCCTCTAACTCTCTGTCCTGTGTTCCTGGCCACCCTCTAACCTCTCTGTCCTGTGTTCCTGGCTACCCTCTAACCTCTCTGTCCTGTGTTCCTGGCCACCCTCTAACCTCTCTGTCCTTTGTTCCTGGCTACCCTCTACCCTCTCTGTCCTGTGTTCCTGGCCTACCCTCTACCTCTCTGTCCTGTGTTCTGGCTACCCTCTAACCTCTCTGTCCTGTGTTCCTGGCTAACCTCTAACCTCTCTGTCCTGTGTTCCTGGCTAACCTCTAACCTCTCTGTCCTGTGTTGCTGCAGTGAACCTGGCCACAACAGACATCATGTTCCTGGTGTGTTGTGTCCCCTTCACCGCTACCCTCTACCCCCTTCCAAGCTGGGTGTTCGGAGACTTCATGTGTCGTCTGGTCAGCTACCTACAACAGGTGGGTCACACACCACACACACAGACACACACACACACACACCACACACACACCACACACACACCACACACCACACACACAGACACACACACACACACACACACACCACACACCACACACACAGACACACACACACCACACACCACACACACAGACACACACACACACACACCACACACACAGACACACACACACACACACACACCACACACACACACCACACACCACACACACAGACACACACACACACACACCACACACACACCACACACACAGACACACACACACACCACAGACTGTCGGCTGGTCAACTACCTACAACAGGAAGACACACACAGGGGTCAGAGTTGGACTCAGCAGGCTCAAAGGGGATTACTGTGTGTTCCAGGTGACAGCGCAGGCGACCTGTATAACTCTGTCTGCTATGAGTGTTGACCGTTGCTACGTGACCGTCTACCCTCTGCAGTCCCTACGCCACCGTACCCCTCGCATGGCCATGACGGTCTCTGTCTCCATCTGGATAGGTACACACACACACACACACACACACACACACACACACACAACACTGTCACATTTATTTTGTAACATTTCCAGATCTAGGCAATACATATGTATCTGTCTATTTCTCTAACTCTTTATCTCTCTCTCTCTCTCTCTCTCTCTCTCTCTCTCTCTCTCTCTCTCTCTCTCTCTCTCTCTCTCTCTCTCTCTCTCTCTCTCTCTCTCTCTCTCTCTCTCTCTCTCTCTCGTCTCTCTCTCTCTCTTCTCTTCTGTCTCTCCTCTTATCTCTCTCTCTCTCTCTCTCTCTCTCTCTCTCTCTCTCGCTCTCTCTCTCTCTCTCTCATCTCTATCTCTATCTCTCTCGCTCTCTCCATCTCAATCTCTCCATCTCCATCTCTGTCTCTCCATCTCTGTCTCTCCATCTCTGTCTCTCCATCTCAATCTCTCCATCTCTTCCATCTCCATCTCTCCATCTCTCCATCTCCCCATCTCTCCATCTCTCCATCTCTCCATCTCCATCTCTCCATCTCCATCTCTCCATCTCCATCTCTCCATCTCCATCTCTCCATCTCCATCTCTCCATCTCCATCTCTCCATCTCCATCTCCATCTCTCCATCTCCATCTCTCCATCTCTCCATCTCCATCTCTCCATCTCCATCTCTCCATCCTACCCCCAGGTTCTCTCCTGCTGTCAGTGCCTATAGCTCTGTACCAGCGTTTGGAGGAGGGCTGTTGGTTTGGTCCCCAGACATATTGCAGCGAAGTGTTTCCTTCTGCCCACCTCCAGAGAGCATTTATCCTTTACAGCTTCCTGGCTGTCTACCTGTTACCTGTCATCACTATCTGCTTCTGTTACGCCTTCATGATCAAACGCATGGGACAGCCCTCGGTACAGCCCACCGACAGCAGCTACCAGGTAGTTAGACACAACCTGTCTACTCCTTACCCTAACCTTACCCTTACCCTAACCTTACCCTTACCCTAACCTTACCCTTACCCTAACCTTACCCTTACCCTAACCTTACCCTTACCTTACCCTTACCCTTCCCTACCCTTGCCCTATCACCCACCCTAACCCTTACCCTTACCCCTTACCTAACCCTTACCTGACCTTACCTTGTACCCTATCCCTAACCTTACCCTTCCCTTACCTATACCCTTACCCTTACCATACCCATTCCCTAACCTATCCCTCCCCTCCTAACTCCTTAACCCCTACCCTAACCTTACCCTTACCCTAACCTTACCCTAACCTTACCCTTACCCTTACCCTTACCCTTACCCTTACCCTTACCCTACCCTAACCTTACCCTTACCCTAACCTTAACCCCTACCCCTTCTAGGTAACAGCCCAAGTAGAACGTGGTGCAGCAGTCAGGGCTCGTGTCTCTAGGATGGTGGTGGTGATGGTGGTTCTATTCACTGTGTGCTGGGGGCCCATCCAGATCTGCATCCTGCTCCAGGCCTTCGAACCACACCTGCGCTCCTACGCACTCTACAAGGTAATTCTCTCTCTCTGTCTGTCTGTCTGTCTGTCTGCCTGCCCTACGCACTCTCCAAGGTAACTCTCTCTGTCTGTCTGTCTGTCTGTCTGTCTGTCTGTCTGTCTGTCTGTCTGCCTGCCTGCCTCTCGTCTCTCCAAGTCGATCTCTCTGTCTGTCTGTCTGTCTGTCTGTCTGTCTGTCTGTCTGTCTGTCTGTCTGTCTGCCTGCCCTACGCACTCTACAAGGTAACTTGGCCTCCCGAGTGGCGCAGTGGTCTAAGGCGCTGCATCGGAGTGCTAGCTGTGCCACTAGAGATCCTGGTTCGAATCCAGGCTCTGTCGTAGCCGGCCGCGACCGGGAGACCCATGGGGCGGCGCACAATTGGCCCAGCGTCGTCCAGGGTAGGGGAGGGAATGGCCGGCGGGGATGTAGCTCAGTTGGTAGAGCATGGCGTTTGCAACGCCAGGGTTGTGGGTTCGATTCCCACGGGGGGTATGAAAAAATAATAAAAAAATAAAATAATGTATGCACATGTAACTGTAAGTCGCTCGGGATAAGAGCGTCTGCTAAATGACTAAAATGTAAATGTAAAAATGTAACTCTCTCTCTCTGTCTGTCTGTCTGTCTGTCTGTCTGTCTGTCTGTCTGTCTGTCTGTCTGTCTGTCTGTCTGTCTGTCTGCCCTATGCACTCTACAAGGTAACTCTGTCTGTTCTGTCTGTCTGTCTGTCTGTCTGTCTGTCTGTCTGCCCTATGCACTCTACAAGGTAACTCTGTCTGTCTGTCTGCCCTACAAGGTACCAATTCCATCAGCCATATTCCAAATGCAATCTACACCATCCTTGTATTAGTCCCTTCTCCTTTAGTCAACCTCACTAGTTCCCACTAGAGTTATCCTATTGCCTAGTCATTAAATGTAGAAATGTACGCTGCCATTGAGTTCTATATCTATTCTGTGGTAACAAACCACCCGTCGTCTCAGTGGACAAACAGCAGGCTTGAGGTCAATTCCATTTAACTTCTTGTCAATTCAGGAAGTACACTGAAATTAGAATTACAATTATTTTCAATGCTTTTCCAATTACAGAAAATGTGGAGTTGGAATTTGAATTTGGTTTACTTTCTGAATGCATTGGAATTTAAATGGAATTGACCCCAACCCTGGCAGGCACTGAACAGAGATGGTGGAGCATCTTGAAGGCACGTGTAAATAAAGTGTTGGTTTGATTGGTTTTGTTTTGATTGCCAGGTGAAGATCTGGGCCCACTGCATGTCCTACTCCAACTCTTCTGTCAACCCTCTGGTCTACGCTTTCATGGGCAACAACTTCAGAAAGGCCTTTAAACATGCCTTCCCCTCTGTCTTCAGCCCGCAGGGCCGAGGGAGAGGGAGGGGGAGGGTGGGGGAGGCAGGGAGAGAGGGGGGGGAGACAGAGGGCCAGACCCCCAACGTGGACACAGAGATGCACTTTCTTTCATCTGGGACCTGAAGGCCAGCAGAGCAAACGTCTCATTATTTATTTACAGTTGTGTGTGTGCGTGCGTCCGTTAGCTAATGCCTGTTGTGATCTCTGAGACTGAGGTCCCAATGTGTCATGTGATTTATGTAACTCTGAGAAAATGCATTTGTCTCATGTAATATGTAATTCTATGTCTTTGTGTCTTCGTTCAGTTTTTTTTACTGTCTGATATTCCTATTCATTATATTAATCTCTCTTCCTATTCATTATATTAATCTCTCTTCCTATTCATTATATTAATCTCTCTTCCTAATCATTATATTAATCTCTCTTCCTAATCATTATGTTAATCTCTCTTCCTATTCATTATATTCATCTCTCTTCCTATTCATTATATTAATCTCTATTCCTATTCATTATATTAATCTCTATTCCTATTCATTATATAAATCTCTCTTCATATTCATTATATTCATCTCTATTCATTATATTAATCTCTATTCCTATTCATTATATTCATCTCTATTCCTATTCATTATATTCATCTCTATTCCTATTCATTATATTCATCTCACTTCCTATTAATTATATTCATCTCTATTCCTATTCATTATATTCATCTATATTCCTATTCATTATATTCATCTATATTCCTATTCATTATATTCATCTCTTTTCCTATTCATTATATTAATCTCTATTCCTATTCATTATATTAATCTCTCTTCCTATTCACTATATTCATCTCTATTCATTATATTAATCTCTCTTCCTATTCATTATATTAATCTCTATTCCTATTCATTATATTCATCTCTATTCATATTCATTATATAAATCTCTCTTCCTATTCATTATATTCATCTCTATTCATTATATTAATCTCTATTCCTATTCATTATATTCATCTCACTTCCTATTAATTATATTCATCTCTATTCCTATTCATTATATTCATCTATATTCCTATTCATTATATTCATCTCTATTCCTATTCATTATATTCATCTCTTTTCCTATTCATTATATTCATCTCTATTCCTATTCATTATATTAATCTCTATTCCTATTCAATATATTAATCTTTCTTCCTATTCATTATATTAATCTCTATTCCTATTCATTATATTCATCTCTATTCCTATTCATTATATTCATCTCTCGTCCTATTCATTATATTAATCTCTATTCCTATTCATTATATTAATCTCTATTCCTATTCATTATATTCATCTCTCTTCCTATTCATTATATTCATCTCTCTTCCTCTTCATTATATTAATCTCTATTCCTATTCATTATATTCATCTCTATTCCTATTCATTATATTCATCTCTATTCCTATTCATTATTTTAATCTCTATTCCTATTCATTATATTAATCTCTATTCCTATTCATTATATTCATCTCTATTCCTATTCATTATATTCATCTCTATTCCTATTCATTATATTCATCTCTATTCCTATTCATCATATTCATCTCTATTCCTATTCATTATTATCTCTATTCCTATTCATTATATTCATCTCTATTCCTATTCATTATATTCATCTCTATTCCTATTCATTATATTCATCTCTATTCCTATTCATTATATTCATCTCTATTCCTATTCATTATTTTAATCTCTCTTCCTATTCATTATATTAATCTCTATTCCTATTCATTATATTCATCTCTATTCCTATTCATTATATTCATCTCTATTCCTATTCATTATGTTAATCTCTCTTCCTATTCATTATATTAATCTCTATTCCTATTCATTATATTCATCTCTATTCCTATTCATTATATTCATCTCTATTCCTATTCATTATATTCATCTTGTTGTAGAAACATTTGACTAGATAATTAACTCAAAAATATCTCTCAAGACATCAGAGCCTGTGAATTTAAGAATTTAGACTTTATTAAAAAAACAAAGCCGAGCCTTTTTCCAAAGAGACAAAGACTTCCCTTTTCGCTAAGAGCTCAATTTTTATAGCCACATGTACAAACATTCCTAACTTTTTTAGTTCGTACCACCCTCTCATTCGATCATTCTGTTGGCTGCGTTGCCTGGCCCCTTCTCAAAAGCCCCTTCTTAAAAAACTAATGTAAGTGCAAACCAGATGTCTAGAACAACCCCATGGCCACAGTTTTAAAAACCCCTGTGAAAAAAACACATCATATACTTAATGTCTATATTCATTATTTAAACATATATCTGGATTATAAAATATCACACATGTTCATTCTGTTTCACCTTTATCCTTTCATAATACATTATAAAACATTTATCATTCATCATCCTCTCAGCCCCTGGGATTATGTGCATGTGGCCATGTGTCAGGTCATAGGTCATAAGCATAAAGAAATGCAAACACTAGTTCCATTGTTACTTCTATCTCCACAGCCATCACGTCATTGACCTCCCTAAACCAGCTGCAGGAGTTTTCATGAAAAACACATAATTATCTCTGCTCTATATTCAACTGGCTCTCAATCCATAAACACTCCAAGGCATATAGATTTTCAATTTTACAACATATCCATGCTTATTACTAATATTATTATTTGACCTTTGACCTTTCCCTACATTTACCTTCGCGATACATAAAATAACACCACATATCCCCCCTTTGGGACATTATAATATTGTCCCATCAATACAAAGATTAATCACTCATATCACAAGTATTATAACAATCAAAATAATCAATATCCATATCTAATCGGAATTGCCATGTCAACATCACTAAGCATTAATATTATAAGTTATTCAGATCAGTCAGTCCACTTATAATTTATAATCATAATCAAATGAATTACCCAAAACACTTTAAAATGACAATTCTTAATTAGTCACCTTTGTTCCATCATTCAAAGTTAAAACTCTCACCTTGGCACATATCGAGATACTGGCTGAATGTATATTTATATTATAATAATTCTAGCATTAACTTCCTCATAACAAGAATTACATCAGATCAGTACCCTTGTGCATTGTCAAATTACTATAAATTTAGTAGTGTATAATACCTCTTAATCAACATACTACCTCAACTAAACTCCCTTCCTCTACCGCCTCAATCTTCTCGGTCTTCATTATTCTTCATTATTCATCATAGTTCATCTTGAATTACCCATAACAATGTCCCAATTCCAATGTTCACACCTGAACCACCACACTCCACCATCATCCTGTTTTGTCCATGTGCAAACCAGTATACCCAAACTAGGCCTTTGCATATACCTCTTTCCTCACATTCTTGAAAAGAAAAACAGAAAAGAAAGGCATTTGATTGCTTTGATTTGATGTTGGATTCAGGGCAGAGGTGGGTCAGACAGGAACCTCTTCAACGCCTTTGTTGTTCCTCTTCAGCGAGTAGAGGATTTTTTGGTTTTTATTGAGGTTTACACCCGTTCTGAGCCAATTGATCTCTGCAATGCATTACGACACCATCCGTTGTAACCTCAGGAAAGGACAGATGGCATACAGTTCAGTTGAGTTAATTTCCAATTCAAAACATCCCTAGTAACATCGTCTACATGACAAATCATTATGTTTCACATTCTCCCTTGAATTCTTCCAAACTATATAACCCAATTGTTTTATTGTAACATTCCTATATTTTTCTCATACTCTATTTGACATTACTCTAGTGTTTCCCTTTCCTTGTTCCTATTCTAACACTTGCTTATACTTCTCTCTTCTAATAACACTTTTCCCCTGGAAATCTAACACCAATACTACATCAAATTGTTTATCTAAATCTTGGACTGTTCTCCTTATGTCTATGATTCACCTGTCTCTTTCTTTCATTATCTTAAGGTCACACTACCCCATGTGACTTCCCCATACTCTTTGTGCTGGTTTCTCACACACCAATAATATTTTAACCCTTGTATTTTAATAGTGATCCCTTCCTGTATTTTTTAGTTATGGTTCCTGCCTGTGCAAGAATCTACATTCTACTCCTGTCTATATCCCTTCTATGTCTTGTTCTTCTGCTCTTTATTATTATTATCAGTACTCCATTCCCCTTATTCTCAGGTAACTAGTCAAGTACATAGAAATCAATGATAAGGATATCTGGTGCATCTTGGAGATCTGGAATCTCTCAATCATCAATTCCCTCACTCTGGTACAATGGTTAAGATGATACCCAATACTCCCCTCTATCAGTACCATCGTTGGTATAACCTGGACAACAATATGTAGGTCACTTCTGTTGTTAACCTTCCCCCATCACTAGGATCTCCGGATCAGCCAAAGTCCCTCTCAATCTATCGACATCGGTCTGTGAAAAGTGTCCTTCTATCAGCCCCTTCCCATAGGAAGCTCAGAGTTACTGCTGCAAAAACACAAGCACAGACACACACAAAAAACAACAATACTACCCAATGGCTGAGGTTGGAACACTCCTATAGTGGAAAACATTAATCTTAGTATCTGTCTCCACCAGTTTTACCATCATTAAGGCAGCCAACAACACCTGGTACAAGCCCCTCCCACATAGGGTCTTTCCAGCTCTTTCTTCTGTAGTCTTTTGCCATCACATAGTCTCCAGGGCACAGAAAATACTCAGATTATCCTACTCAGTTGGGCATAGTTATCTTCACCCATGAAAATAAAATCTTAAGAACATTGTTAGGTTAGGTGAGACACAGTATGCTACCTCATGTCCTCTCATCCGTCAAGAGAAGCCTTGAGATTATGAAGCACACCTGCTTCCAGCTTGTTGTAGTCCACTTATCTCATAGACAGACCACCTCTACACCATGCCTCCTATCACAAAAACAAAAATGATTTAACCTATCACAAAAACAAAAATGATTTAACCTATCACAAAAACAAAAATGATTTAACCTAACCCATAACACATTATTACTACTGCTCACATCCTTAATACACCCTGCATATTTCCCCCTTGGACACATACATCATCATCGTGATTCATGTGTACAAAAAACAAAACAAAACAATATTGCTTATCAAACCTAAAATAATAACTAACCTTAAAATGACAACCCTTGAGCATATCTTTACTTAACTGTATTCCATAACACTATTCAATGAATACTTCTCATTCAGGACTAACTCTCTCACTACATCCTTGTCCTGTTTAGACTCATTTATATATAGGATTTTTCCAATTTGTAAACTTCTTCACAATTATCCTTATTTTATCTAACCCCTTAATTCAGCATGCCTCTAGAATTCATAGTGCAGGTGATCAGGTCACACTATAAAGCCAGGACAGATTTCAGAGGTCATTGAAATCATTCAATTAATTGTTTCATCCTATAGTATACTACTTCTAACAACCATCAAAACCTTTCATAACTGTTGTAATTCCTTATTACAGCTCTTTTTCAAAATAAATCACACATATTTACTTATCCCTCAGTAAATAAAACCCAAATTACATGTGTATGCCCCTTTAAGATATTTCACTTCCATCCTGTCAAAAACCCCAAATAGAAATAAAAATCCTATACAACTAACATGTAATACTAAGTAGTTTGTTTGTGGTTATTTGAACACCATATAGTAAAACAATAAACAAACAAAAATGGCCAGGCCTTATTTATTTTTGTAGCTCCCTATGACAACCTAAGAATAAAACTACTTAATTTTACTAACTAGTTCCACCCCTAGCCTACAGACTTTTCTAACCTCCCAATAAAGAAATCCCCATGTTCCTGGAAGAGAAAGTATACATGTCGTTAACATATAATCATCAATCCAAAGATAGTAATTACACACCAAACATCATACATATATCCCCAGTCCTATCTCATCAACAATCATTAACCCCAGCATCGATTTTAAAATTGTTTGATACGTCGTGTCCTACTTTACCTTTAACCTAATATTATAGGGAGACTCTCATCAATTCTTAAAAGAAAACTCCCATTTAGAAGATACTAGATAATAACCCATTTTATTAGAGTTAACTCCACCTTCCACTATAAACCTATAACCCCTTTTTAATAATTTAAACGTGCAAACTGTTGCATCGATGTTTTCTTTTTCCCCAAATATAAACTTATTGTTTCATAATCCAAAACCCATAAAAAGATGTCTACTTAATCCATCAAGTCAGCAGCAACAACTACCTCCCAGGTTCAACGTACTATAAACAATTTATCGTTATCTGAAGTAATAAAACATCATCATAACTCACTGCTGTTTAAACAAACTATATAATGTTATAATAAAATGATCAATTATCAAATATCGATTCCTTATTCAACTATCGAGACATGTTCTTCATTAGTTAATCGTCTCCACAAAGCAATACTACCTAATAACATATTCTCATTCTCCTAAATATAAATCAATAAAACATCCAATTCACCAATATGCTATTTCAATTACTATGTTATCCTATCCAACATAGATTGGTAGGACATCTTCCCTATAATGTTATCAACGAAACCAGTAATTCACATCAATAACATCAATGTAAAAGATTTGCTTTCTGTCCCTCACTGGATTCGAACCAGGGACCCTCTGCACACATTGACAACTTTCACCATAAAAGTACCGTTACCCGGTGGCTCCACCAGTGCCACACAATTAAACCATCACCCCGCCATTACAGAATGAATTACTATCCTTGCTAAGTAAGCTACAAGTAACACCAAACACTTGCTGTAGTTCACCATCATATATTTAAATAATCAATTTATCACAATCCAATGTATCTATAGACATATCCCACTATTGCCATTTGTTTAATCTAGCAAAACCTTATTCAATGACTACCACGTACTCTCCTCTCCATACATTAAACATTTTAGCAGATGCTCTTTTTCCAAACGACTCTCCATTCGTGAGCTCATACCTTTCTATACTTATACTACCCCCCTTGGGAATCGAACACCCAACCCTGGCGTTGCAAGCACCGTGCTCTACCAACTGAGCTACAGCGGACCACAGATGAGCGATATAGTGCCCTTTTCTGATAATGTTATAATTGTAGCCTATTGCATTACTTTTGTTTAAAACATAAGTTTGTTTATTCAACAAATCCACAACCCACTATAACTTGATGCTATTCCCTCAGCATAAAAGCCAAAGCTCCTTGCATCCCCTAGTTCACGTAATGAAAATACATTATCATTCTACAATTCACCAACTATTCGCATACACCACTGGTGACGCAAACCATAGAATAAAGTAATAACAATTAGAATTTTGTCAAATAGATGTTTTCCATTCAACTATTCAAACTTTCTTTAAATAACTATTTCAGCTCGATACAGTCAAACAAGTATGACTCTCTTTTTACCGGAAACTAATTCATGGCATTAGTAAAATCTATTCACATCCCAACAATAGCTAAACTATACTTAGAAAACCTAGACTCTGTTCAGCGATGCAGAATCCATGCTTTATCGAAATGACAAGTTAATCCTCTTTTATTCCAATGATAATAGTCAGTAGTTTTAGTATCTGGCACATACTACACTTTTTCAGAAAATAGCTTTGAAGGACACAGATCTCACACGCTCAACGTAATCAACTTAGCAGTCAACAAGTCAAACCCCACATTCATTGATTTGGAAACAGATTTAACAACCAACCAATTTAATTATATATCTGCTTCTGAAATAATATATAGTTTATTATTATGCTTAATTCTACCACATGTCCTATGTACTCTCTCCCATTTCCACATCCGTCTACGTGTTTGAACAAGTCAACACCTATAATTTTATTATTTTACGTAGTCAATTTATCATAATACTGCATTACCTCTAAAGTTTCTAAATATATCGTCCGAAACATACCCTAACAGATGTATCAAAATACAATGCATAGAAGTCATATGACCACACCAATAAACGTGACCTGTTCCTCCAACAGGATTTATTCTACCCCTCCTGGTAACGTGAATCTTCTATACTCAGTTGGTCAATGAATATCCACGCACCATTTATTCTTCTCTTTCCTAAGTGAGATTGGGCACCCCCTTTCTCCATCAGACAGAAGCTTCAAACAACCTCAAATAGATTTCCTTTCCTTACAGAAAGGCTATCTACTTGCAGGATTTAATATTATATTCTCACTCACACAGATGAGCAGCCACTTGTGCCCAAATGAATCAGACAGTTGAATGACTCACAGCCGCACAAGCAACCCATTCACCATACGAGATGAGCAGACCTACTCTATATATAACACTTTATCAAAATTTGGAAGCCCTTGTAGCTATTTAACCCGTTCACCTACTCAGGATGACCTAACTTTTTTACCTGATAGACCCTACATAATATTGACATCATCACAACACAGGATGATTCACTACTTACCCGTACAGACCTCTAACAAAGAATTTATCATCAGAGCGGTATCCGTAAGTAATCTTGTCTGTTCAGGCCAATGGAATGCTAATTTATAGCCCCCAAAGCGGTATCCACAAGATTTCTATTTATACTACACTTTCCTAAGTGACCTGTCAATTCTGCCCTAATTTTTTCTGTTACACTTCCTCAACACAGAAAAAGAAGCGTGTATTACCCAGAATTTCTGCCTACCTATGCAGTCCTCAAGACGATTAACGTCTAAAGCGGTATCTGCAGGACTTAACATGTTATTGTCTGATCGCTCAACCAGCCGTACAACCACCCGTCTCGAAATGACCCAGACAAAGCAATCAGCAAGATGAATCAACTGAATCAAATGAATCAAATGAATCAAATCAATTGAACAGACGGTTCAGACAAACAACAGCGACATGTATTCTTAAATTCAAAAGCTCCTAGTGTCTAACTTTCTGGTTCTTAAATTTGGAGAGACCTACTTGGTATTTCTTTAGATGTTGCCGAGCCCCGGATCGGACCACACAAACGTTATACTATTTTAGTAAGAACTTCTTACCTTTTTAAAAGCGGCCGCTTTTGTTTGTATGGTCCGTCCAAGCCGTTTCACAACTGCAAATACATACCGTCACTGATCCCTATCAAGTCCCTTCGTGGTCGCCAATTATGTTGTAGAAACATTTGACTAGATAATTAACTCAAAAATATCTCTCAAGACATCAGAGCCTGTGAATTTAAGAATTTAGACTTTATTAAAAAACAAAGCCGAGCCTTTTTCCAAAGAGACAAAGACTGTCCCTTTTTTCGCCAAGAGCTCAATTTTATAGCCACATGTACAAACATTCCTAACTTTTTTTTAGTTCGTACCACCCTCTCATTCGATCATTCTATTGGCTGCGTGCCTAGGCCCCTTCTCAAAAGCCCCTTCTTAAAAAACTAATGTAAATGCAAACCAGATGTCTAGAACAACCCCATGGCCACAGTTTTAAAAACCCCTGTGAAAAAACACATCATATACTTAATGTCTATATTCATTATTTAAACATATATCTGGATTATAAAATATCACACATGTTCATTCTGTTTCACCATTATCATTTCATAATACATTATAAAACATTTATCATTCATCATCCTCTCAGCCCCTGAGATTATGTGCATGTGGCCATGTGTCAGGTCATAAGGTCATAAGCATAAAGAAATGCAAACACTAGTTCCATTGTTACTTCTATCTCCACAGCCATCACGTCATTGACACTCCCTAAACCAGCTGCAGGAGTTTTCATGAAAAACACATAATTATCTCTGCTCTATATTCAACTGGCTCTCAATCCATAAACACTCCAAGGCATATAGATTTTCAATTTTACAACATATCCATGCTTATTACTAATATTATTATTTGACCTTTGACCTTTCCCTACATTTACCTTCATGATACATAAAATAACACCACAATCTCTCTTCCTATTCATTATATTCATCTCTCTTCCTCTTCATTATATTAATCTCTATTCCTATTCATTATATTCATCTCTATTCCTATTCATTATATTCATCTCTATTCCTATTCATTATATTCATCTCTATTCCTATTCATTATATTCATCTCTATTCCTATTCATTATATTCATCTCTATTCATTATATTCATCTCTATTCATTATATTAATCTCTCTTCCTATTCATTATATTCATCTATATTCCTATTCATTATATTAATCTCTCTTCCTATTCATTATATTCATCTCTATTCCTATTTATTATATTAATCTCTCTTCCTATTCATTATATTCATCTCTATTCCTATTCATTATATTAATCTCTATTCCTATTCATTATATTCATCTCTATTCCTATTCATTATATTAATCTCTCTTCCTATTCATTATATTAATCTCTATTCCTATTCATTATATTAATCTCTATTCCTATTCATTATATAAATCTATCTTCCTATTCATTATATTCATCTCTATTCATTATATTAATCTCTATTCCTATTCATTATATTCATCTCTATTCCTATTCATTATATTCATCTCACTTCCTATTAATTATATTAATCTCTATTCCTATTCATTATATTCATCTCTATTCCTATTCATTATATTCATCTCTATTCCTATTCATTATATTCATCTCTCTTCCTATTCATTATATTAATCTCTATTCCTATTCATTATATTAATCTCTCTTCCTATTCATTATATTAATCTCTATTCATTATATTAATCTCTCTTCCTATTCATTATATTAATCTCTATTCCTATTCATTATATTAATCTCTATTCCTATTCATTATATTAATCTCTCTTCCTATTCATTATATTCATCTCTATTCATTATATTAATCTCTATTCCTATTCATTATATTTATCTCTATTCCTATTCATTATATTCATCTCAATTCCTATTAATTATATTCATCTCTATTCCTATTCATTATATTCATCTATATTCCTATTCATTATATTCATCTCTATTCCTATTCATTATATTAATCTCTATTCCTATTCATTATATTAATCTCTATTCCTATTCATTATATAAATCTATCTTCCTATTCATTATATTCATCTCTATTCATTATATTAATCTCTATTCCTATTCATTATATTCATCTCTATTCCTATTCATTATATTCATCTCACTTCCTATTAATTATATTCATCTCTATTCCTATTCATTATATTCATCTCTATTCCTATTCATTATATTCATCTCTATTCCTATTCATTATATTCATCTCTTTTCCTATTCATTATATTAATCTCTATTCCTATTCATTATATTAATCTCTTTTCCTATTCATTATATTCATCTCTATTCATTATATTAATCTCTCTTCCTATTCATTATATTAATCTCTATTCCTATTCATTATATTAATCTCTATTCCTATTCATTATATAAATCTATCTTCCTATTCATTATATTCATCTCTATTCATTATATTAATCTCTATTCCTATTCATTATATTTATCTCTATTCCTATTTATTATATTCATCTCAATTCCTAATAATTATATTCATCTCTATTCCTATTCATTATATTCATCTATATTCCTATTCATTATATTCATCTCTATTCCTATTCATTATATTCATCTCTTTTCCTATTCATTATATTAATCTCTATTCCTATTCATTATATTAATCTCTATTCCTATTCATTATATTCATCTCTATTCCTATTCATTATTTTAATCTCTATTCCTATTCATTATATTCATCTCTATTCCTATTCATTATATTCATCTCTCTTCCTATTCATTATATTAATCTCTATTCCTATTCATTATATTCATCTCTATTCCTATTCATTATATTCATCTCTCTTCCTATTCATTATATTAATCTCTATTCCTATTCATTATATTCATCTCTATTCCTATTCATTATATTCATCTCTCTTCCTATTCATTATATTCATCTCTCTTCCTCTTCATTATATTAATCTCTATTCCTATTCATTATATTCATCTCTATTCCTATTCATTATATTCATCTCTATTCCTATTCATTATTTTAATTTCTATTCCTATTCATTATATTAATCTCTATTCCTATTCATTATATTAATCTCTATTCCTATTCATTATATTCATCTCTATTCCTATTCATTATATTCATCTCTATTCCTATTCATTATATTCATCTCTATTCCTATTCATTATATTCATCTCTATTCCTATTCATTATATTCATCTCTATTCCTATTCATTATATTCATCTCTATTCCTATTCATTATATTCATCTCTATTCCTATTCATTATATTCATCTCTATTCCTATTCATTATGTTAATCTCTCTTCCTATGCATTATATTAATCTCTATTCCTATTCATTATATTCATCTCTATTCCTATTCATTATATTCATCTCTATTCCTATTCATTATATTAATCTCTATTCCTATTCATTATATTAATCTCTATTCCTATTCATTATATTCATCTCTATTCCTATTCATTATGTTAATCTCTCTTCCTATTCATTATATTAATCTCTATTCCTATTCATTATATTAATCTCTATTCCTATTCATTATATTCATCTCTATTCCTATTCATTATATTCATCTCTATTCCTATTCATTATATTCATCTCTATTGCTATTCATTATATTCATCTCTATTCCTATTCATTATGTTAATCTCTCTTCCTATTCATTATATTCATCTCTATTCCTATTCATTATATTCATCTCTATTCCTATTCATTATATTAATCTCTATTCCTATTCATTATATTAATCTCTCTTCCTATTCATTATATTTATCTCTATTCCTATTCATTATATTAATCTCTCTTCCTATTCATTATATTAATCTCTCTTCCTATTCATTATATTATTCTCTATTCCTATTCATTATATTAATCTCTATTCCTATTCATTATATAAATCTCTCTTCCTATTCATTATATTCATCTCTATTCATTATATTAATCTCTATTCCTATTCATTATATTAATCTCTCTTCCTATTCATTATATGTATCTCTATTCCTATTCATTATATTCATCTCTATTCCCATTCATTATATTAATCTCTATTCATTATATTCATCTCTATTCATTATATTAATCTCTCTTCCTATTCATTATATTCATCTCTATTCCTATTCATTATATTAATCTCTATTCCTATTCATTATATTAATCTCTCTTCCTATTCATTATATTAATCTCTATTCCTATTCATTATATTAATCTCTATTCCTATTCATTATATTAATCTCTATTCATTATATTAATCTCTATTCATTATATTAATCTCTCTTCCTATTCATTATATTAATCTCTATTCATTATATTAATCTCTCTTCCTATTCATTATATTAATCTCTATTCATTATATTAATCTCTATTCCTATTCATTATATTCAGCTCTATTCCTATTCATTATATTCATCTCTACTCCTATTCATTATATTCATCTCTCTTCCTATTCATTATATTCATCTCTCTTCCTCTTCATTATATTCATCTCTATTCCTATTCATTATATTCATCTCTATTCCTATTCATTATATTCATCTCTATTCCTATTCATTATATTCATCTCTATTCCTATTCATTATATTCATCTCTATTCCTATTCATTATATTCATCTCTATTCCTATTCATTATATTCATCTCTATTCGTTGTATTAATCTCTATTCATTATATTAATCTCTCTTCCTATTCATTATATTCATCTCTATTCCTATTCATTATATTAATCTCTCTTCCTATTCATTATATTCATCTCTATTCCTATTCATTATATTAATCTCTCTTCCTATTAATTATATTAATCTCTATTCCTATTCATTATATTAATCTCTCTTCCTATTCATTATATTCATCTCTATTCCTATTCATTATATAAATCTCTATTCCTATTCATTATATTCATCTCTATTCCTATTCATTATATTAATCTCTCTTCCTATTCATTATATTCATCTCTCTTCCTATTCATTATATTAATCTCTATTCCTATTAATTATATTCATCTCTATTCCTATTCATTATATTCATCTATATTCCTATTCATTATATTCATCTCTATTCCTATTCATTATATTCATCTCTTTTCCTATTCATTATATTAATCTCTATTCCTATTCATTATATTCATCTCTATTCCTATTCATTATATTCATCTCTATTCCTATTCATTATATTAATCTCTCTTCCTCTTCATTATATTCATCTCTATTCCTATTCATTATATTCATCTCTATTCCTATTCATTATATTCATCTCTATTCCTATTCATTATTTTAATCTCTATTCCTATTCATTATATTAATCTCTATTCCTATTCATTATATTCATCTCTATTCCTATTCATTATATTCATCTCTATTCTTATTCATTATATTCATCTCTATTCCTATTCATTATATTCATCTCTATTCCTATTCATTATATTCATCTCTATTCCTATTCATTATATTCATCTCTATTCCTATTCATTATATTCATCTCTATTCCTATTCATTATTTTAATCTCTATTCCTATTCATTATATTAATCTCTATTCCTATTCATTATATTCATCTCTATTCCTATTCATTATATTCATCTCTATTCCTATTCATTATATTCATCTCTATTCCTATTCATTATATTCATCTCTATTCCTATTCATTATATTCATCTCTCTTCCTATTCATTATATTCATCTCTATTCCTATTCATTATATTCATCTCTCTTCCTATTCATTATATTCATCTCTATTCCTATTCATTATATTAATCTCTCTTCCTATTCATTATATTCATCTCTCTTCCTATTCATTATATTCATCTCTATTCATTATATTCATCTCTCTTCCTATTCATTATATTAATCTCTTTTCCTATTAATTATATTCATCTCTATTCCTATTCATTATATTCATCTATATTCCTATTCATTATATTCATCTCTATTCCTATTCATTATATTCATCTCTTTTCCTATTCATTATATTAATCTCTATTCCTATTCATTATATTCATCTCTATTCCTATTCATTATATTCATCTCTATTCCTATTCATTATATTCATCTCTCTTCCTCTTCATTATATTCATCTCTATTCCTATTCATTATATTCATCTCTATTCCTATTCATTATATTCATCTCTATTCCTATTCATTATTTTAATCTCTATTCCTATTCATTATATTAATCTCTATTCCTATTCATTATATTAATCTCTATTCCTATTCATTATATTCATCTCTCTTCCTATTCATTATATTCATCTCTATTCCTATTCATTATATTCATCTCTATTCCTATTCATTATATTCATCTCTATTCCTATTCATTATATTAATCTCTATTCCTATTCATTATATTCATCTCTATTCCTATTCATTATATTCATCTCTCTTCCTATTCATTATATTCATCTCTCTTCCTATTCATTATATTCATCTCTCTTCCTATTCATTATATTCATCTCTCTTCCTATTCTTTAGTACTGTAGTACTACAACAATGTCGTTTTAGTAAACTATAACTATTGAAGATATTTGACTAAGAGAGGTGTGTGTGTGTGTGTGTGTGTGTTCATGCACTGATCACGTTTTTAGAAAAACCAACCATGATCGTTAAAAATGGATATCAACCAATGACTGCAAGCACAGTCAACTTTGGTATGTGAGATTGGCAAATAGGAAGCTCGACCCATGCTGCTATAAAAAAACAGAGCAAACTAGAATGCTATTTGGCCCTAAACAGAGAGTACACAGTGTCAGAATACCTGACCACTGTGACTGACCTAAATTTAAGGAAAGCTTTGACTATGTACAGACTCAGTGAGCATAGCCTTGCTATTGAGAAAGGCCACCGTAGGCAGACCTGGCTCTCAAGAGAAGACAGGCTATGTGCACACTGCCCACAAAATGAGGTGGAAACTGAGCTGCATTTCCTAACCTCCTGCCAAATGTATGACCATATTAGAGACAGATATTTCCCTCAGATTACAGATATCCACAAAGAATTTGAAAACAAATCCAATTTTGATAAACTCCCTTATCTACTGGGTGAAAAACCACAGTGTGCCATCACAGCTGCAAGATTTGTGACCTGTTGCCACAAGAAAAGGGCAACCAGTGAAGAACAAACACCATTGTAAATACAACCCATATTTATGTTGATTTATTTCCCCATTTGTACTTTAACTATTTGCACATTGTTACAACACTGTATATATACATAATATGACATTTGAAATGTCTTTATTATTTTGGAACTTCTGAGTGTAATGTTTACTGTTAATATTTATTGTTTATTTCACTTTTGTTTATGATATATTTCACTTGCTTTGGCAATGTTAACATACGTTTCCCATGCCAATAAAGCCCTTAAATTGAAATTGAAATTGTAGAGGGAAGTGGTGAGGAAAGGAGCTGAGTGTAGAGGGAAGTGATGTGGTGAGGAAAGGAGCTGAGTGTAGAGGGAAGTGATGTGGTGAGGAAGGAGGAAAGGAGATGAGTGTAGAGAGAAGTGATGTGGTGAGGAAAGGAGCTGAGTGTAGAGGGAAGTGATGTGGTGAGGAAAGGAGATGAGTGTAGAGGGAAGTGATGTGGTGAGGAAAGGAGCTGAGTGTAGAGGGAAGTGATGTGGTGAGGAAGGAGGAAAGGAGATGAGTGTAGAGAGAAGTGATGTGGTGAGGAAAGGAGCTGAGTGTAGAGGGAAGTGATGTGGTGAGGAAAGGAGATGAGTGTAGAGGGAAGTGATGTGGTGAGGAAAGGAGCTGAGTGTAGAGGGAAGTGATGTGGTGAGGAAAGGAGCTGAGTGTAGAGGGAAGTGATGTGGTGAGGAAAGGAGCTGAGTGTAGAGGGAAGTGATGTGGTGAGGAAAGGAGATGAGTGTAGAGGGAAGTGGTCTGGTGAGGAAAGGAGGAAAGGAGCTGAGTGTAGAGGGAAGTGATGTGGTGAGGAAGGAGGAAAGGAGCTGAGTGTAGAGGGAAGTGATGTGGTGAGGAAAGGAGCTGAGTGTAGAGGGAAGTGATGTGGTGAGGAAAGGAGATGAGTGTAGAGGGAAGTGATGTGGTGAGGAAAGGAGCTGAGTGTAGAGGGAAGTGATGTGGTGAGGAAAGGAGCTGAGTGTAGAGGGAAGTGATGTGGTGAGGAAAGGAGCTGAGTGTAGAGGGAAGTGATGTGGTGAGGAAAGGAGCTGAGTGTAGAGGGAAGTGATGTGGTGAGGAAAGGAGCTGAGTGTAGAGGGAAGTGATGTGGTGAGGAAGGAGGAAAGGAGATGAGTGTAGAGGGAAGTGGTCTGGTGAGGAAAGGAGGAAAGGAGCTGAGTGTAGAGGGAAGTGATGTGGTGAGGAAGGAGGAAAGGAGATGAGTGTAGAGGGAAGTGATGTGGTGAGGAAAGGAGATGAGTGTAGAGGGAAGTGATGTGGTGAGGAAAGGAGATGAGTGTAGAGAGAAGTGATGTGGTGAGGAAAGGAGATGAGTGTAGAGGGAAGTGATGTGGTGAGGAAAGGAGCTGAGTGTAGAGGGAAGTGATGTGGTGAGGAAGGAGGAAAGGAGATGAGTGTAGAGGGAAGTGATGTGGTGAGGAAGGAGGAAAGGAGCTGAGTGTAGAGGGAAGTGATGTGGTGAGGAAAGGAGCTGAGTGTAGAGGGAAGTGATGTGGTGAGGAAAGGAGCTGAGTGTAGAGGGAAGTGATGTGGTGAGGAAAGGAGCTGAGTGTAGAGGGAAGTGATGTGGTGAGGAAAGGAGCTGAGTGTAGAGGGAAGTGGTGTGGTGAGGAAAGGAGATGAGTGTAGAGGGAAGTGATGTGGTGAGGAAAGGAGCTGAGTGTAGAGGGGAAGTGATGTGGTGAGGAAAGGAGATGAGTGTAGAGGGAAGTGATGTGGTGAGGAAAGGAGCTGAGTGTAGAGGGAAGTGGTGTGGTGAGGAAAGGAGATGAGTGTAGAGGGAAGTGGTGTGGTGAGGAAGGAGGAAAGGAGATGAGTGTAGAGGGAAGTGGTCTGGTGAGGAAAGGAGGAAAGGAGCTGAGTGTAGAGGGAAGTGATGTGGTGAGGAAAGGAGCTGAGTGTAGAGGGAAGTGATGTGGTGAGGAAAGGAGATGAGTGTAGAGGGAAGTGATGTGGTGAGGAAAGGAGGAAAGGAGCTGAGTGTAGAGGGAAGTGATGTGGTGAGGAAAGGAGCTGAGTGTAGAGAGAAGTGATGTGGTGAGGAAAGGAGCTGAGTGTAGAGGGAAGTGATGTGGTGAGGAAAGGAGGAAAGGAGATGAGTGTAGAGAGAAGTGATGTGGTGAGGAAAGGAGCTGAGTGTAGAGGGAAGTGATGTGGTGAGGAAAGGAGATGAGTGTAGAGAGAAGTGATGTGGTGAGGAAGGAGGAAAGGAGATGAGTGTAGAGAGAAGTGATGTGGTGAGGAAAGGAGATGAGTGTAGAGGGAAGTGGTCTGGTGAGGAAAGGAGGAAAGGAGCTGAGTGTAGAGGGAAGTGATGTGGTGAGGAAAGGAGCTGAGTGTAGAGGGAAGTGATGTGGTGAGGAAAGGAGATGAGTGTAGAGGGAAGTGATGTGGTGAGGAAAGGAGGAAAGGAGCTGAGTGTAGAGGGAAGTGATGTGGTGAGGAAAGGAGCTGAGTGTAGAGAGAAGTGATGTGGTGAGGAAAGGAGCTGAGTGTAGAGGGAAGTGATGTGGTGAGGAAAGGAGGAAAGGAGATGAGTGTAGAGAGAAGTGATGTGGTGAGGAAAGGAGCTGAGTGTGAGGGAAGTGATGTGGTGAGGAAAGGAGATGAGTGTAGAGGGAAGTGATGTGGTGAGGAAAGGAGCTGAGTGTAGAGGGAAGTGATGTGGTGAGGAAAGGAGCTGAGTGTAGAGGGAAGTGATGTGGTGAGGAAAGGAGATGAGTGTAGAGGGAAGTGATGTGGTGAGGAAAGGAGCTGAGTGTAGAGGGAAGTGGTGTGGTGAGGAAAGGAGCTGAGTGTAGAGGGAAGTGATGTGGTGAGGAAGGAGGAAAGGAGATGAGTGTAGAGGGAAGTGATGTGGTGAGGAAAGGAGCTGAGTGTAGAGGGAAGTGATGTGGTGAGGAAAGGAGCTGAGTGTAGAGGGAAGTGATGTGGTGAGGAAAGGAGATGAGTGTAGAGGGAAGTGATGTGGTGAGGAAGGAGGAAAGGAGATGAGTGTAGAGGGAAGTGATGTGGTGAGGAAAGGAGATGAGTGTAGAGGGAAGTGATGTGGTGAGGAAGGAGGAAAGGAGATGAGTGTAGAGGGAAGTGATGTGGTGAGGAAAGGAGCTGAGTGTAGAGGGAAGTGATGTGGTGAGGAAAGGAGCTGAGTGTAGAGGGAAGTGATGTGGTGAGGAAGGAGGAAAGGAGATGAGTGTAGAGGGAAGTGATGTGGTGAGGAAAGGAGCTGAGTGTAGAGGGGAGTGATGTGGTGAGGAAAGGAGATGAGTGTAGAGGGAAGTGATGTGGTGAGGAAGGAGGAAAGGAGATGAGTGTAGAGAGAAGTGATGTGGTGAGGAAAGGAGCTGAGTGTAGAGGGAAGTGATGTGGTGAGGAAAGGAGCTGAGTGTAGAGGGAAGTGATGTGGTGAGGAAAGGAGCTGAGTGTAGAGGGGAGTGATGTGGTGAGGAAGGAGGAAAGGAGATGAGTGTAGAGGGAAGTGGTCTGGTGAGGAAAGGAGGAAAGGAGCTGAGTGTAGAGGGAAGTGATGTGGTGAGGAAAGGAGCTGAGTGTAGAGGGGAGTGATGTGGTGAGGAAAGGAGATGAGTGTAGAGGGAAGTGATGTGGTGAGGAAGGAGGAAAGGAGATGAGTGTAGAGGGAAGTGATGTGGTGAGGAAAGGAGCTGAGTGTAGAGGGGAGTGATGTGGTGAGGAAAGGAGATGAGTGTAGAGGGAAGTGATGTGGTGAGGAAGGAGGAAAGGAGATGAGTGTAGAGGGAAGTGATGTGGTGAGGAAAGGAGCTGAGTGTAGAGGGAAGTGATGTGGTGAGGAAGGAGGAAAGGAGATGAGTGTAGAGGGAAGTGGTCTGGTGAGGAAAGGAGGAAAGGAGCTGAGTGTAGAGGGAAGTGATGTGGTGAGGAAAGGAGCTGAGTGTAGAGGGGAGTGATGTGGTGAGGAAAGGAGATGAGTGTAGAGGGAAGTGATGTGGTGAGGAAGGAGGAAAGGAGATGAGTGTAGAGGGAAGTGATGTGGTGAGGAAAGGAGATGAGTGTAGAGGGAAGTGATGTGGTGAGGAAGGAGGAAAGGAGATGAGTGTAGAGGGAAGTGGTCTGGTGAGGAAAGGAGGAAAGGAGATGAGTGTAGAGGGGAAGTGATGTGGTGAGTAAGGAGGAAAGGAGCTGAGTGTAGAGGGAAGTGGTCTGGTGAGGAAAGGAGGAAAGGAGATGAGTGTAGAGGGAAGTGATGTGGTGAGGAAGGAGGAAAGGAGATGAGTGTAGAGGGAAGTGATGTGGTGAGGAAAGGAGCTGAGTGTAGAGGGGAGTGATGTGGTGAGGAAAGGAGATGAGTGTAGAGGGAAGTGATGTGGTGAGGAAGGAGGAAAGGAGATGAGTGTAGAGGGGAGTGATGTGGTGAGGAAAGGAGCTGAGTGTAGAGGGAAGTGATGTGGTGAGGAAGGAGGAAAGGAGATGAGTGTAGAGGGAAGTGGTCTGGTGAGGAAAGGAGGAAAGGAGCTGAGTGTAGAGGGAAGTGATGTGGTGAGGAAAGGAGCTGAGTGTAGAGGGGAGTGATGTGGTGAGGAAAGGAGATGAGTGTAGAGGGAAGTGATGTGGTGAGGAAGGAGGAAAGGAGATGAGTGTAGAGGGAAGTGATGTGGTGAGGAAAGGAGATGAGTGTAGAGGGAAGTGATGTGGTGAGGAAGGAGGAAAGGAGATGAGTGTAGAGGGAAGTGGTCTGGTGAGGAAAGGAGGAAAGGAGATGAGTGTAGAGGGAAGTGATGTGGTGAGGAAGGAGGAAAGGAGCTGAGTGTAGAGGGAAGTGGTCTGGTGAGGAAAGGAGGAAAGGAGATGAGTGTAGAGGGAAGTGATGTGGTGAGGAAGGAGGAAAGGAGATGAGTGTAGAGGGAAGTGATGTGGTGAGGAAAGGAGCTGAGTGTAGAGGGGAGTGATGTGGTGAGGAAAGGAGCTGAGTGTAGAGGGAAGTGATGTGGTGAGGAAAGGAGCTGAGTGTAGAGGGGAGTGATGTGGTGAGGAAAGGAGATGAGTGTAGAGGGAAGTGATGTGGTGAGGAAGGAGGAAAGGAGATGAGTGTAGAGGGAGTGATGTGGTGAGGAAAGGAGCTGAGTGTAGAGGGAAGTGATGTGGTGAGGAAGGAGGAAAGGAGATGAGTGTAGAGGGAAGTGGTCTGGTGAGGAAAGGAGGAAAGGAGCTGAGTGTAGAGGGAAGTGATGTGGTGAGGAAAGGAGCTGAGTGTAGAGGGGGAGTGATGTGGTGAGGAAAGGAGATGAGTGTAGAGGGAAGTGATGTGGTGAGGAAGGAGGAAAGGAGATGAGTGTAGAGGGAAGTGATGTGGGTGAGGAAAGGAGATGAGTGTAGAGGGAAGTGATGTGGGTGAGGAAGGAGGAAAGGAGATGAGTGTAGAGGGAAGTGGTCTGGTGAGGAAAGGAGGAAAGGAGATGAGTGTAGAGGGAAGTGATGTGGTGAGGAAAGGAGCTGAGTGTAGAGGGAAGTGATGTGGTGAGGAAAGGAGATGAGTGTAGAGGGGAGTGATGTGGTGAGGAAGGAGGAAAGGAGATGAGTGTAGAGGGAAGTGGTCTGGTGAGGAAAGGAGGAAAGGAGATGAGTGTAGAGGGAAGTGATGTGGTGAGGAAGGAGGAAAGGAGCTGAGTGTAGAGGGAAGTGATGTGGTGAGGAAAGGAGCTGAGTGTAGAGGGAAGTGATGTGGTGAGGAAAGGAGGAAAGGAGATGAGTGTAGAGGGAAGTGATGTGGTGAGGAAAGGAGCTGAGTGTAGAGGGAAGTGATGTGGTGAGAAAGGAGATGAGTGTAGAGGGAAGTGATGTGGTGAGGAAAGGAGCTGAGTGTAGAGGGGAGTGATGTGGTGAGGAAGGAGGAAAGGAGATGAGTGTAGAGGGAAGTGGTCTGGTGAGGAAAGGAGGAAAGGAGCTGAGTGTAGAGGGAAGTGATGTGGTGAGGAAAGGAGCTGAGTGTAGAGGGGAGTGATGTGGTGAGGAAAGGAGATGAGTGTAGAGGGAAGTGATGTGGTGAGGAAAGGAGATGAGTGTAGAGGGAAGTGATGTGGTGAGGAAAGGAGATGAGTGTAGAGGGAAGTGATGTGGTGAGGAAAGGAGCTGAGTGTAGAGGGAAGTGATGTGGTGAGGAAAGGAGCTGAGTGTAGAGGGAAGTGATGTGGTGAGGAAGGAGGAAAGGAGATGAGTGTAGAGGGAAGTGATGTGGTGAGGAAAGGAGATGAGTGTAGAGGGAAGTGATGTGGTGAGGAAAGGAGCTGAGTGTAGAGGGAAGTGATGTGGTGAGGAAAGGAGATGAGTGTAGAGGGAAGTGATGTGGTGAGGAAGGAGGAAAGGAGATGAGTGTAGAGGGAAGTGATGTGGTGAGGAAGGAGGAAAGGAGATGAGTGTAGAGGGAAGTGATGTGGTGAGGAAAGGAGATGAGTGTAGAGAGAAGTGATGTGGTGAGGAAAGGAGCTGAGTGTAGAGGGAAGTGATGTGGTGAGGAAAGGAGCTGAGTGTAGAGGGAAGTGATGTGGTAAGGAAAGGAGATGAGTGTAGAGGGAAGTGATGTGGTGAGGAAAGGAGATGAGTGTAGAGGGAAGTGATGTGGTGAGGAAAGGAGCTGAGTGTAGAGGGAAGTGATGTGGTGAGGAAAGGAGCTGAGTGTAGAGGGAAGTGATGTGGTGAGGAAGGAGGAAAGGAGATGAGTGTAGAGGGAAGTGATGTGGTGAGGAAAGGAGATGAGTGTAGAGGGAAGTGATGTGGTGAGGAAGGAGGAAAGGAGATGAGTGTAGAGAGAAGTGATGTGGTGAGGAAAGGAGATGAGTGTAGAGGGAAGTGATGTGGTGAGGAAAGGAGCTGAGTGTAGAGGGAAGTGATGTGGTGAGGAAGGAGGAAAGGAGATGAGTGTAGAGGGAAGTGATGTGGTGAGGAAAGGAGATGAGTGTAGAGGGAAGTGATGTGGTGAGGAAAGGAGCTGAGTGTAGAGGGAAGTGATGTGGTGAGGAAATGAGGAAAGGAGATGAGTGTAGAGGGAAGTGATGTGGTGAGGAAAGGAGATGAGTGTAGAGGGAAGTGATGTGGTGAGGAAAGGAGCTGAGTGTAGAGGGAAGTGATGTGGTGAGGAAAGGAGATGAGTGTAGAGGGAAGTGATGTGGTGAGGAAGGAGGAAAGGAGATGAGTGTAGAGGGAAGTGATGTGGTGAGGAAAGGAGCTGAGTGTAGAGGGAAGTGATGTGGTGAGGAAAGGAGATGAGTGTAGAGGGAAGTGATGTGGTGAGGAAGGAGGAAAGGAGATGAGTGTAGAGAGAAGTGATGTGGTGAGGAAAGGAGATGAGTGTAGAGGGAAGTGATGTGGTGAGGAAGGAGGAAAGGAGATGAGTGTAGAGAGAAGTGATGTGGTGAGGAAAGGAGCTGAGTGTAGAGGAAGTGATGTGGTGAGGAAAGGAGATGAGTGTAGAGGAAGTGATGTGGTGAGGAAAGGAGCTGAGTGTAGAGGGAAGTGATGTGGTGAGGAAAGGAGCTGAGTGTAGAGGGAAGTGATGTGGTGAGGAAAGGAGATGAGTGTAGAGGGAAGTGATGTGGTGAGGAAAGGAGCTGAGTGTAGAGGGAAGTGATGTGGTGAGGAAGGAGGAAAGGAGATGAGTGTAGAGGGAAGTGATGTGGTGAGGAAAGGAGCTGAGTGTAGAGGGAAGTGATGTGGTGAGGAAGGAGGAAAGGAGATGAGTGTAGAGGGAAGTGATGTGGTGAGGTTTTAATGGGTGTAGGGTTAGTTGGTAGGGCAATATTACTGCTGTTAGTACCTCTTGAGTGGTGAGGTTTTTAATGGGTGTAGGGTTAGTTGGTAGGGCAATATTACTGCTGTTAGTACTCTCTTGAGTGGTGAGGTTTTAATGGGTGTAGGGGTTAGTTGGTAGGGCAATATTACTGCTGTTAGTACCTCTCGAGTGGTGAGGTTTTAATGGGTGTAGGGTTAGTTGGTAGGGCAATATTACTGCTGTTAGTACCTCTTGAGTGGTGAGGTTTTAATGGGTGTAGGGTTAGTTGGTAGGGCAATATTACTGCTGTTAGTACCTCTTGAGTGGTGAGGTTTTAATGGGTGTAGGGTTAGTTGGTAGGGCAATATTACTGCTGTTAGTACCTCTTGAGTGGTGAGGTTTTAATGGGTGTAGGGTTAGTTGGTAGGGCAATATTACTGCTGTTAGTACCTCTTGAGTGGTGAGGTTTTAATGGGTGTAGGGTTAGTTGGTAGGGCAATATTACTGCTGTTAGTACCTCTTGAGTGGTGAGGTTTTAATGGGTGTAGGGGTTAGTTGGTAGGGCAATATTACTGCTGTTAGTACCTCTTGAGTGGTGAGGTTTTAATGGGTGTAGGGTTAGTTGGTAGGGCAATATTACTGCTGTTAGTACTCTCTTGAGTGGTGAGGTTTTAATGGGTGTAGGGTTAGTTGGTAGGGCAATATTACTGCTGTTAGTACCTCTTGAGTGGTGAGGTTTTAATGGGTGTAGGGTTAGTTGGTAGGGCAATATTACTGCTGTTAGTACCTCTTGAGTGGTGAGGTTTTAATGGGTGTAGGGTTAGTTGGTAGGGCAATATTACTGCTGTTAGTACCTCTTGAGTGGTGAGGTTTTAATGGGTGTAGGGGTTAGTTGGTAGGGCAATATTACTGCTGTTAGTACCTCTTGAGTGGTGAGGTTTTAATGGGTGTAGGGTTAGTTGGTAGGGCAATATTACTGCTGTTAGTTCCTCTTGAGTGGTGAGGTTTTAATGGGTGTAGGTTTGGTTGTATTTATTATGGATCCCCATTAGCTGCTGCCAAGACAGAAGCTACTTTTCCTGTTGTCCGGAAAAATTAAGGCAATTATACAATTTTTAATACATTCATAACAGATTTCACAACACTCTAAGTGTGTTCCCTCAGGCCTCTACTCTACTACCACATATCTATAACACAACATCCATGTGTACGTGTGTGTATAGTGCGTATGTTATCGTGTGTGTGTGTCTGTGTTTGTGTTGCTTCACAGTCCCCACTGTTCCATAAGGTGTATTTGTATCTGTTTTTAAATCTGATTCTACTGCTTGCATCAGTTACCTGATGTGGAATAGAGTTCCATGTAGTCATGGCTCTAGGTAGTACTGTGCGCCTCCCATAGTCTGTTCTGGACTTGGGATCTGTGAAGAGACCTCCGGTCTCATGTCTTGTGGGGAATGCATGGGTGTCCGAGCTGTGTGCTAGTCGTTTAAACAGACAGCTCGGGTGCTTTCAACCTCTCACAAATACAAGCAGTGATGAAGTCAATCTCTCCTCCACTTTGAGCCAGGAGAGTTGACATGCATATTATTAATGTTAGCTCTTTATTAATGTTAGCTCTTTATTAATGTTAGCTCTTTATTAATGTTAGCTCTCTACCTGCATGTTAAATGTGCAAACAGACGGAAAAAAAACTCTAGACCACCTTTACTCCACACACAGAGACGCATACAAAGCTCTCCCTCGCCCTCCATTTGGCAAATCTGACCATAACTCTATCCTCCTGATTCCTGCTTATAAGCAAAAACTAAAGCAGGAAGCACCAGTGACTCGGTCAATAAAAAGGTAGTCAGATGAAGCAGATGCTAAGCTACAGGACTGTTTTGCTAGCACAGACTGGAACATGTTCCGTGATTCTTCAGATAGCATTGAGGAGTACACCACATCAGTCACTGGCTTCATCAATAAGTGCATCGATGATGTCGTCCCCACAGTGACCGTACGTACATATCCCAACCAGAAGCCATGGATTACAGGCAACATCCACACTGAGCTAAAGGGTAGAGCTGCCTCTTTCAAGGAGCGGGACTCTAACCAGGACGCTTATAAGAAATCCCGCTATGCCCTCCGATGAACCATCAAACAGGCAAAGATCTAATCGGACTACACCGGCTCCGACGCTCCACATTGATCTGGTACTGGTACTCCCTGTATATAGCTCCACATTGATCTGGTACTGGTACTCCCTGTATATAGCTCCACATTGATATGGTACTCCCTGTATATAGCTCCACATTGATCTGGTACTGTTACTCCCTGTATATAGCTCCACATTGATCCGGTACTGGTACTCCCTGTATATAGCTCCACATTGATCTGGTACTGGTACTCCCTGTATATAGCTCCACATTGATCTGGTACTGGTACTCCCTGTATATAGCTCCACATTGATCTGGTACTGGTACTCCCTGTATATAGCTCCACATTGATCTGGTACTGGTACTCCCTGTATATAGCTCCACATTGATATGGTACTCCCTGTATATAGCTCCACATTGATCTGGTACTGTTACTCCCCTGTATATAGCTCCACATTGATCCGGTACTGGTACTCCCTGTATATAGCTCCACATTGATCTGGTACTGGTACTCCCTGTATATAGCTCCACATTGATCTGGTACTGGTACTCCCTGTATATAGCTCCACATTGATCTGGTACTGGTACTCCCTGTATATAGCTCCACATTGATCTGGTACTGGTACTCCCTGTATATAGCTCCACATTGATCTGGTACTGGTACTCCCTGTATATAGCTCCATATTGATCTGGTACTGGTACTCCCTGTATATAGCTCCACATTGATCTGGTACTGGTACTCCCTGTATATAGCTCCACATTGATCTGGTACTGGTACTCCCTGTATATAGCTCCACATTGATCTGGTACTGGTACTCCCTGTATATA